>NW_016803028.1:1054371-1061698 GCF_001698545.2 Rhinopithecus bieti | reverse complement strand
GTAACCAAAACAGCATGGTACTGGTATCAAAACAGATATATAGAGCAATGGAACAGAACAGAGGCCTCAGAAATAACACCACTACAAGCATCTGATCTTTGACAAACCTGACAAAAACTAGCAACGGGGAAAGGATTCCTTATTTAATAAATGGTGCTGGGAAAACTGGCTAGCCGTAAGTAGAAAGCTGAAACTGGATCCCTTCCTTAAGCTGTATACAAAAATTAATTCAAGATGGATTAAAGACTTAAATGTAAGACCTAACACCATAAAAACCCTATTAGAAAACCTAGGGAATACCATTCAGGACACAGACATTGGCAAAGACTTCATGACTAAAACACCAAAAGCAATGGCAACAAAAGCCAAAATAGACAAATGGGATCTAATTAAACTAAAGAGCTCTGCACAGCAAAAGAAACTATCATCAGAGTGAACAGGCAATCTACAGAATAGGAGAAAATGTTTGCCATCTACCCATGTGACAAAGGGTTAATATTCAGAATCTAGAAAGAACTTAAATTCACAAGAAAAAAATAACCCCATCAAAAAGTGGGCAAAGGATATGAACAGACACTTCTCAAAAGATGACATTTATGCAGTCAAGAGACACACGAAAAAATGGTTATCATCACTGGTCATCAGATAAATGCAAATCAAAACCACAATGAGATACCATCTCACGCCAGTTAGAATGGCAATCATTAAAAAGTCAGGAAACAACAGATGCTGGTGAGGATGTGGAGAAATAGGAACTCTTTTATACTGTCGGTGGGAATGTAAATTAGTTCAACCATTGTGGAAGACTGTGGCAATTCCTCAAGGATCTAGAACTAGAAATACCATTTGACCCAGCAATCCCATTTCTGGGTATATGCCCAAAGGATTATAAAGTATCATGCTACTATAAAGACACATGCACACGTATGGTTATTGCGGCACTATTTGCAATAGCAAAGACTCGGAATCAACCCAAATATCCATCAATGACAGACTGGATTAAGAAAATGTGGCACATATACACCATGGAATACTATGCAGCCATAAAAAAGGATGAGTTCATGTCCTTTGCAGGGACATGGATGAAACTGGAAACCATTACTCTCAGCAAACTATCACAACATCAGAAAACCAAACACTGCATGTTCTCACTCATACATGGGAGTTGAACAATGAGAACACATGGACACAGGGAGGGGAACATCACACACCGGGGCCTGTCAGGGGCTGGGGGCCTGGGGGAGGGATAGCATTAGGAGAAATACCTAATGCAAATGATGAGTTGATGGGTACAGCAAACCACCATGGCACATGTATACCATGTAACAAACCTGCATGTTGAGCACATGAAAGTATAATGGCACACAAAAAAATTAATTAAAAAACATTATATAGGGCTGGGCTCAGGGGCTCATGCCTGTAATCCCAGCAGTTTGATAGGCTGAGGTGGGCAGATCACGAGGTCAAGAGATCGAGACCATCCAGGCCAACATGGTGAAATGTTGTCTCTACTAAAAATACAAAAATTAGCTGGACATGGCGGCGTGTGCCTGTAGTCCCGGCTACTCGGGAGGCTGAGGCAGGAGAATTGCTTGAACTTGTGAGGTGGAGGTTGCAGTAAGCCGAGATCACACCACTGCACTCCAGCCTGGTGACAGAGTGAGACTGCATCTCAAAAACAAACAAACAAAAAAGAAACCCACCCCTGACACCCCCTGACACACAAAGAAACACAACAGTATATAGGCCATAATTTATAACTTTAATAAATTTTATTACGGCAAGAAAAAAAAAAAGCACTCAAAGAGCAATGAAAAAATTCTCCCTTAGTTTGGTACCAGTGATCTTGGGCCATAAAGGTGAAATAGCCTCTGTTTATTCATTTGATACATGGAGAAGCCAGCTAAATCATCTAAAGTCTATTCATGTTCAAATTCCAAGTCTATAATTATTCAGTGATAATTTGTTTGGTATTCAAATATGTCTACCCAAATATTAAAACTACCTGGGGAAAAAAATTCTTTAAACAAATACTCCTTGTTAAAGGTTTCCAAAATCACACTGAAGTCACATAAAAACAAGTGAAAAGAAATTCTAAAGCAATGCAACTATCTTTCAGTAAGTCTAGCTCACAAATATATGAGAGTCATTATTTCAATGCTAACACTTATTTCCTTAAATGCTGAATTTCTCAAAATGCTTTAGATCTCTTAGAAATCACTTTCAGAATCTTTATTGTAGTATCTTCAGTGGCAGCAAATATTTATCATTAAGTGCAATTTTGATATTTATGCACAGCTAAAATTCGTTGGAGTCAAGCATAATAAAAAAAGAAGATTAAGCTAGGTGCAGTGGCTCATGCCTATAATACCAGCACTTTGGGAGGCGGAGACAGGCAGATCACCTGAGGTCAGGAGTTCGAGACCAGCCTAAGCAACAGGGAGAAACCCGTCTCTACTAAAAATACAAAATTAGCCAGGCGTGGTGGCACATGCCTGTAATCCCAGTTGCTCAGGAGGCTGATGCAGGAGAATCACTTGAACCCAGGAGGCGGAGGCTGCAGTGAGCCAAGACTGTACCATTGCACTTCAGCCTGGGCAACAAGATCGAAACAGTCTCAAAAAAAAAAAAAGGTTAAAGTGGGTATCACTATGATAAAAACAAAACAAAACAAAACCCAAGTCTGGCTCTAAAGTAACAAGACTGGTGTTTTGTTTTGTCTTGTTTCACAAACTAGTTCTGAGGACATGTCAGGAAAAGGAAGCGTTTCAGTCAGTGTATGAACTCTGTTTGTACATAGCCTTCGTTGGTGCCCAATTCAGAGGACAGTGCTCACTGGGATGTAGAAAAGCCTGCAAGTCTGTAGGAATACTTTACAGGCAAAACATTTCACCCAAGGGCATTAAAAAAAACAAAATTTAATCAAGTTCTCTAGATGTTGGTGATGAAACAGAAATGGTTCTTCCTTACTAAGACCTGAATGCAAGACTTATTCTAATATAATTTCTTTTATTGGCATACCTTTCAGATTTTGCTAAACAATATAAATTTTCACAATCACTCTGGGTAAGCATTATCTCTAACAAATGAAAAACATTACTGACACTAAGTTAAATGACTTTTCCCAAATCCTTTTGGCTAGAATATGGCAAACCAAGGACTAAACCACCTCAGGTCTTCTCTTTATCCATTGTTCTATGTTCCCACAAAGTTTTGGAACAGTGGTTAATCAGTTACAGTTATAAGTTAACTAGGTGCTTATAAAATACCGAATCACAAAATTACTTGATCTTGAAAATGTGGACTTCATTAGAGGATGGGGGTAGGAGAGTCTGTCTACTCTTTTTTCTGCTTGTACATTAACACATGCTCATTTTATAAAACCCAGACAATTAAGAAATGAAGATTCTCTATAATCTATCCTCTGAAATAAAATATATACACAAAATCTGAAAAAATACTTAAGGCTAAACAATATTCTATTATAATTTTTTCCTCATTGTTAGGCAAATTAAATATCTTCATCCCCACTAATCACATAGGTTAAAATCAGAATGCATTTCAAATTATTTAAATTTATCCTACTCTTACCCTACCACTAATGAACTCTACCACTTTGAGTTCTGATGCAAGTTCAGACTGATTCAAGTTCATGTGTCCCATGGCTGGTCAGAGCCCTGGGTAAGGACCACTCAGCCAGGAAAACAGATGTGGTATTGTCACTCCCAGAGGCCTTCCCTCCTCTCTACTCTTCCCATGGCATACAACAGTTCTTACCACCCCCCACAACCCCACCTCGGCCCAAAATATCAGTTTTAAAAAATACAACTAACCTTTATAAGAAGATTACGATGTGTCAGAACTGCTCCAAGCAATTAATGTATACTAAACCATTTTAAACTCTACATAGTCGTGACTGAGTTTCGACTATTATCTCCATTTCACAGATGAAATAGGCACAGAGAGGTTAAGTAATTTGCCGAAGGTACCACAATAAAAGGCAGAGCTAGTATCAAACATTGCTCTTACATACATACACACAATAAGCTTTACAAGGCTGTTGAATGTAAGTCACATACAAAAGGCAAATATATCTTCTATATACCAACACAAAAAAAATTTTAAAGATTTTGGTAATAAAAAATATCAAATACACAGGAATAAATCTCAGCATTACAAAACCTCTACACACAAAAAAATGCATGATCCCATTTTTATGAAGCTTGAAAACAGACAAAAATAAATTGCCATTAGAAGTCAAAATGTAGCCCCATTTCCTAAGAGTGTTGCTATGGTCTAAATGTTTGTGTCTCCCCACACCCACTCACATGCTGAAATTCCAACCTCAAGGTGATATTATTAGGAGGTGGGGCCTTTAGGGGGTGATTAGGTCAAGAGGGCAGAGCCCTCCCTCATGAATGGGATTAGTGTCCTTACAAATAAGGCCCAAAAGAGCTCTTTCACTCCTACCATGTGAGGATATGGCAAGAATATGCCCTCAAAGAGGAAGTGGGTCTTCTCCAGACACTGAATCTGCCAGTGCCTTAATATTCTTGACTTCCCAGCTTCCATAACTGTGAGAAATAAAATTTCTGTTGTTTACAAGCCACCCAGTTTTTGGTATTTTGTTATAGCAGTCCAAACACACTAAGAGAATTGTTACTGCGAAGTTATGATGTTTCTGAAACAAATATCTAAAATGTGGAAGAGGTTTTGGAACTGGGTAATGGATAGAAGATGGAAGAGTTATGAGGTGCAGGCTAGAGATAACCCATAAAATATTTTAAAAAATTATGTATGGGCCGGGCGCGGTGGCTCAAGCCTGTAATCCCAGCACTTTGGGAGGCTGAGACGGGCGGATCACGAGGTCAGGAGATCGAGACCATCCTGGCTAACACAGTGAAACCTCGTCTCTACTAAAATACAAAAAACTAGCCGGGCGAGGTGGCGGGCGCCTGTAGTCCCAGCTACTCGGGAGGCTGAGGCAGGAGAATGGCGTGAACCCGGGAGGCAGAGCTTGCAGTGAGCTGAGATCCGGCCACTGTACTCCAGCCCGGGCAACAGAGCCAGACTCCGTCTCAAAAAAAAAAAAAAAATAAATTATGTATGATATAGAAAAGACTTTATAACATACACCAGGGCTTCAACTTTGATTAAGGCTGTGAGGAACAAAAAATGATCTACATACACATACAGCAATATAACTGTTGATGGTGGTTATCTCAGGAGAGCTGGTATGAGGGGAATTTCTTCCTTATAATCAGGAAAACAGCCCTCCAGCTTCCCTTCTCTTATATACCTATGACACACAGGTGTGGAGAAGACCCACATGACATCCTGCTCAAAGATAACCCTATACGTCTTTGCAATAGGCAAATATATTTATTAATATTTCACATATTTAATATGTTTATTGTGATAGTAGCCATATATTTGTTTGCTGGATTCTTACATGATGTAAAATAAAGACACTTCAAGAGGACTTGCTGAATGACCGTCTACCAAGAACGCAGGCATCAGGACAATGGGGTGACTAGCAGAATGACTAGAATGAGTCAGGGAAGATTTCATGTATTTTCCAATTATTTACTCAAAGTGAGGACGACGGGATATAAGGGAGAGCAGAATTGTAATTACTGTATGTCAGTCCTAAACAGCAAAAAACCAATGTCAGATTGTTAAAATTCCAAAGTACAAACAACTTTTCCTGGGGAGCTTTAAATTAGAAACTGTGATGCTGACAGGGGATGAGCTAAAACAAAACAAACCAAAACAAAAAAACAAACATTTAAAAAACAAATAAGCAAACATACATTACTGAATAATAGCAATTAGAAGCTCTGAGGAATCTGTCTCTTCTTTTAGAAAATATTTCATTCTTGCTTTGGCAAAATGAATGAATTATGGCTGATTCTCTTATTACTCAAGCTATTCCTGGGAATACAATTACAACTAGGTAAAATTATACCCAATTTAAGAAAATATTTCTTACAATTTAAGGAAAATAAATCCTTTAATGCCACTGTTTAAGCCTCCAAAACAATCACTTATTAAAAGGATGTCTCTGGTATCCCAGAAAATTACTGTGGCTTATATTTTCCACAAGGCTCCCACAGAACAAATCATTGAATCAATAAATGATGACATTCGACACGCTCTCTGGGATTTTGACACTTAATAAAGATAGGAAACAGAGGCTCCCATTAACAGTGTTAGATTATGCAGTCTCTTTTAGTTTTCCCAGCAACTCTAACAGGGAGGTTTCATTTTCCTTCTACGAATAAAGAATATTTTGGCTTAGCAATTACTTGCTCATGCTCAAATGGGTACACAGTATGGAGACTCCAAGATTTAAATTGGGTCTTTCTGATCCCAAGGCTCATGTTCTTTCCAGTATATCAAGCTGTTTAGTGTACACACTGAGGATTAAATATTTAAATAATAAAAGTCACTGCCTACTTGCTCAAAACAGTTTATATTCAGTGAGAAAACTAGTGATTTTAGTACTAGTACCCTTCTATAGGAAAAGTAGATTGGCTTACAATGAAACCACAGATCTCCAACACTATGGGTTGAATTATAGGTTATTCCTTTATAGTTTTGTGTGTGTGTGTATCCAGGTTTAGTGCATTTGTCTAAGGGCAGAAGGATCAAAGTGTAATCTTTTTTGGGGGGAAGGAATGTGGGAGACAATCTCTCAGTGGAATCTTGATCATAACGAGCTGCACCCAATATCTAGTCTGTGAAAGTAGTGGTAAAGGACTACAGATGGTGATAAAAGGTATAACTTATTTTAAACAAATCTATACATCAAACCATGAAATTATAAAACTGATAAATTAGGGATAATCTACTTACCCAAGTTTACCAAAGATTTTCTGATTTATAGTCTTTATCATAGATTTTATTTAAATAGCTGCTATCTAAAACATACTTTATATTCTTGCAAATAAAGGACACATTACCATTGCCTTTAAGATTAGAATTTTAGGCTGGGCACAGTGGCTCACTCATGTAATCCCAGCTTTTGGAAGGCCAAGGTGGGTGGATCACTTGAGGTCAGAAGTTTGAGACCAAGGCCGGGCACGGTGGCTCAAGCCTGTAATCCCAGCACTTTGGGAGGCCGAGACGGGCGGATCACGAGGTCAGGAGATCGAGACCATCCTGGCTAACATGGTGAAACCCTGTCTCTACTAAAAAAATACAAAAAACTAGCCGGGCAAGGTGGCGGGCGCCTGTAGTCCTAGCTACTCTGGAGGCTGAGGCAGGAGAATAGCGTGAACCCAGGAGGCGGAGCTGGCAGTGAGCTGAGATCCAGCCACTGCAC
>NW_016803028.1:1003990-1053229 GCF_001698545.2 Rhinopithecus bieti | reverse complement strand
TAGGAGCCGGGCGCGGTGGCTCAAGCCTGTAATCCCAGCACTTTGGGAGGCTGAGACGGGCGGATCACGAGGTCAGGAGATCGAGACCATCCTGGCTAACACAGTGAAACCTCGTCTCTACTAAAAATACAAAAAACTAGCCGGGCGAGGTGGCGGGCGCCTGTAGTCCCAGCTACTCGGGAGGCTGAGGCAGGAGAATGGCGTGAACCCGGGAGGCAGAGCTTGCAGTGAGCTGAGATCCGGCCACTGTACTCCAGCCCGGGCAACAGAGCCAGACTCCGTCTCAAAAAAAAAAAAAAAATAAATTATGTATGATATAGAAAAGACTTTATAACATACACCAGGGCTTCAACTTTGATTAAGGCTGTGAGGAACAAAAAATGATCTACATACACATACAGCAATATAACTGTTGATGGTGGTTATCTCAGGAGAGCTGGTATGAGGGGAATTTCTTCCTTATAATCAGGAAAAACAGCCCTCCAGCTTCCCTTCTCTTATATACCTATGACACACAGGTGTGGAGAAGACCCACATGACATCCTGCTCAAAGATAACCCTATACGTCTTTGCAATAGGCAAATATATTTATTAATATTTCACATATTTAATATGTTTATTGTGATAGTAGCCATATATTTGTTTGCTGGATTCTTACATGATGTAAAATAAAGACACTTCAAGAGGACTTGCTGAATGACCGTCTACCAAGAACGCAGGCATCAGGACAATGGGGGTGACTAGCAGAATGACTAGAATGAGTCAGGGAAGATTTCATGTATTTTTCCAATTATTTACTCAAAGTGAGGACGACGGGATATAAGGGAGAGCAGAATTGTAATTACTGTATGTCAGTCCTAAACAGCAAAAAACCAATGTCAGATTGTTAAAAATTCCAAAGTACAAACAACTTTTCCTGGGGAGCTTTAAATTAGAAACTGTGATGCTGACAGGGGATGAGCTAAAAACAAAACAAACCAAAACAAAAAAACAAACATTTAAAAAACAAATAAGCAAACATACATTACTGAATAATAGCAATTAGAAGCTCTGAGGAATCTGTCTCTTCTTTTAGAAAATATTTCATTCTTGCTTTGGCAAAATGAATGAATTATGGCTGATTCTCTTATTACTCAAGCTATTCCTGGGAATACAATTACAACTAGGTAAAATTATACCCAATTTAAGAAAAATATTTCTTACAATTTAAGGAAAAATAAATCCTTTAATGCCACTGTTTAAGCCTCCAAAACAATCACTTATTAAAAGGATGTCTCTGGTATCCCAGAAAAATTACTGTGGCTTATATTTTCCACAAGGCTCCCACAGAACAAATCATTGAATCAATAAATGATGACATTCGACACGCTCTCTGGGATTTTGACACTTAATAAAGATAGGAAACAGAGGCTCCCATTAACAGTGTTAGATTATGCAGTCTCTTTTAGTTTTCCCAGCAACTCTAACAGGGAGGTTTCATTTTCCTTCTACGAATAAAGAATATTTTGGCTTAGCAATTACTTGCTCATGCTCAAATGGGTACACAGTATGGAGACTCCAAGATTTAAATTGGGTCTTTCTGATCCCAAGGCTCATGTTCTTTCCAGTATATCAAGCTGTTTAGTGTACACACTGAGGATTAAATATTTAAATAATAAAAGTCACTGCCTACTTGCTCAAAACAGTTTATATTCAGTGAGAAAACTAGTGATTTTAGTACTAGTACCCTTCTATAGGAAAAGTAGATTGGCTTACAATGAAACCACAGATCTCCAACACTATGGGTTGAATTATAGGTTATTCCTTTATAGTTTTGTGTGTGTGTGTATCCAGGTTTAGTGCATTTGTCTAAGGGCAGAAGGATCAAAGTGTAATCTTTTTTGGGGGGAAGGAATGTGGGAGACAATCTCTCAGTGGAATCTTGATCATAACGAGCTGCACCCAATATCTAGTCTGTGAAAGTAGTGGTAAAGGACTACAGATGGTGATAAAAGGTATAACTTATTTTAAACAAATCTATACATCAAACCATGAAATTATAAAACTGATAAATTAGGGATAATCTACTTACCCAAGTTTACCAAAGATTTTTCTGATTTATAGTCTTTATCATAGATTTTATTTAAATAGCTGCTATCTAAAAACATACTTTATATTCTTGCAAATAAAGGACACATTACCATTGCCTTTAAGATTAGAATTTTAGGCTGGGCACAGTGGCTCACTCATGTAATCCCAGCTTTTTGGAAGGCCAAGGTGGGTGGATCACTTGAGGTCAGAAGTTTGAGACCAAGGCCGGGCACGGTGGCTCAAGCCTGTAATCCCAGCACTTTGGGAGGCCGAGACGGGCGGATCACGAGGTCAGGAGATCGAGACCATCCTGGCTAACATGGTGAAACCCTGTCTCTACTAAAAAAATACAAAAAACTAGCCGGGCAAGGTGGCGGGCGCCTGTAGTCCTAGCTACTCTGGAGGCTGAGGCAGGAGAATAGCGTGAACCCAGGAGGCGGAGCTGGCAGTGAGCTGAGATCCAGCCACTGCACTCCAGCCTGGGCGACAGAGCAAGACTCCGTCTCAAAAAAAAAAAAAAAAAAAAAAAAGTTTGAGACCAGCCTGGCCAACATGGTGAATCCGTCTCTACTAAAAATACAAAAATTAGCCAGGCATGGTGGTGGGCACCTGTAGTCCCAGCTACTTGGGAGGCTGAGGCAGGAGAATTGTTTGAACCTGGAAGGTGGAAGTTGCAGTGAGCTGCGATTGCACCACTGCATTCCAGCCCAGGTGACAAAGCGAGATTCCATCTCAACAAACAAACAAACAAACAAACAAACAACAAATAAACCAAGCCAAAAACAACAAAAAACCCCACAAAAACAAAAAAAACCCTAGAATTTCAGCCACAATCCAACACAAAAAAAGTTACTTATAAAAGTTGTTTTGAAATTAAAGAGTTTATACTAAATTAACATTTGTGAGGAATCGAATTATGCTTCTTATTTTGAGGGCAAAAGTAAATGTTAAAACTGAATAATTCTATGTTATATGAACTACATTTTATAACATCTTTCCCCAGAAATCATTACTTATTTTTACTTTTCACTGACCCATACCATTGGGAATTACCAGACACTGAAAATCTTTTCTCTTTTCAATGAGTTTATTTTCTTCCAAGAAAAAAAAAAAAATACGTATCAAGATATTACAAATAGGTCTGGTAACTTCAGGTGAATATTATACTTATGAAAGTTTATGCATCTTTTATTCTTGTTTTCACTTATTCATTCTTGGCCAACATTTACTTACTCTGTCATCTAATTTACTTATTTAAGCAACATGTAGTACCTACTACGTGCCAGATTCTGCCAGTTCAATTACTACCTTTTGGATACCAATTTACAAGGGTTCCTTGCAAACCTGAACTGTCTACCTCTGAAGGATACCTGTATTCCAATGTCTACCCAGTCTTCTGATGACATTACTCATATACCTCCTCTCTCCCTTTCCCCATGATACAGTCATGGCTGTAGCCTCTGAGAAGTCAGGTGGAAAAAAACATAAAAGTGATATTAAGATGCTCTTTTGGCAGGCAGGACAAAAAGGGACCTTTATCTTTCTTCCACCAGATCAGCTAGTAAGGCCGGTGCTGAGAATAGGTAGTAATAACTATGATTTAGCAATAACTATGAAACCAATTTATTTCCCAAAAGAAACGTAGGGCAAAGATAATCAACCAAAAATACAAAGAGGAAATAGAAATTTGCAACAAAAACATCCCTGCGGAAGATGCCAGTTTATAGAAATAATTGATCCTCTACTCTCACTCATATGGTACTTACTTGCCATCTGTGTCTGATGTAGCTGCATAGTGCAGGGGTGTGCAGCCTCTTTCATCAAGGTCATTCACACTTGCTCCTGATCCCACAAGAGCAAATAGGCACTGGTAATTGCAGTTGGCAGCAGCGTAGTGCAGTGGAGATCTTTTGTGCCCAAGTTAATACAAGGAAGATAAAAGCAAGAGACATAACTAGTAAACAAAAGCATAGCTGACTCTTACTCCTTCCAGTTACAAATACTGTATTTACAGTGAGACTTAGACTGCCATATACTAAGTCTTGTGGAGGGCTGGACATAAAGCTAGAAGAAGAAAGCAAGGTGGCAGAGAACCTTTAAGTATATGAAATAAGATGAAAATGCAGTTATTTCATCGCCTCCAGGCAGTAACAGCAATCCCAGTCCCAGTCCTTTGAGTGACTTTCAAATAACCTTCATATTCTGCTCAGAAATGTGAAAACTTTCATTTTAAGAAAGTTTCCCCTACATTAATAAAAATGTTCCACAGTACGGAGGTAGCAACTTCTATCCATGTCTAGAAGAGGAACAAAGGGTAAGAGAAAAAATAGAAGAAACATTCAAAAAAATATAATTAACCCTGAATTACTTTCAATCCTCTAAACTCAAAATATTTTTCAGGAGCCCTCTGTTATTTGTAGTATAGAATGCCTGAAGTACTAACATTAATATAAACTGGATTAAAGTATAATTATAAAAGCAAATTAGCTATAAAAATATTGCATTCCAAAGCCAAACAAAGTGATTTTTTTATTTTTGTGGGTCATTAGTTCTTTCCATTAGGAGGCTTATGAGAGCAGTCTGTTCTTCAAAGTAATTATGGTTTCAAATAGTTTTTATTTTCTTCTATTCATTTCTGATTTCCTACCATGCATAGTTCTTTTTACTTCTCTTCTGCACTGGTTCTATCACATGCATTGACATATATTCACACATTTTCTTCTGACATACACTCTTCCCTCTCATACACCTTGCTATGTATAATTCTCAAACTGTTGACCCACATAGTTTTGCTTATACTGTCATCTCTTTCAAACCAACTCCAACTGCCTTCAATTCTTTCCCATATGGTTCTAATGAACTCTGTGTCAATTCCTACTCTAAGTAACTTAACAGTAGTAGTTTGAAATACTGCTACCACAAATTCTTAACAATGAGGCCTGCTGAATGACTACAAAGACTGTCATTTCACAGCTGCTTTCCTGTTGTGAAATACTTAGTGGGATGTGTGGATATATGTGTGTGTGAGATTTATATAGAAAAGGAGAAAGAAAAATTATACGTATATATTTATAACCTATTTCCTCCCTCTTACTACTGCTCTGGAACAAGATACGGGCAGTAGAATCCCTCACAAAGAAACGACTTGAAGAAAGGAGAACTGTATCATTATTTTCTAGGTATTGTGAGTTTCTTGAAAAAAACATAGGTTCTATGGGGCTTTACATTTCCACAGCCATAATTATTGGACGGAGAGGAGTGATATCAAGTATAGAGGCATTTACAAGGTCAAGGCTGTGGTAGGAACTCAAGAAGAAAACTGTGGGTGAAAATGAGTATTTGGCAGTTATTGACTTTAGCTGGGACTCTCAATGAATCATGATCACAATGTACAAGATGCTAAATTGTTCAGTTAATTTTCAGAAGCCAGTTAGGTCAATCAAGTTATTAAGTAAAAATAGGCTTCATAAATAAACTATATCATACCCTACCTCCCAAATTTGTCCTTTTTATTAAAGTCTGCACCAGTATTCAGCAGAAGGTTTAGGCACTCCAAATTCCTATTGAGAGAAAACACAGTTAGAAAACTTAATTGACAATGATTTTATAATGAAATCGTTAGGTTTAAAGAAGAATGAAAGCCATGTTTTTATATGAAGATAAATGTGACAAAAATGACATGATTTACATTCTATGAAGAATAAAACATTAAAATTCATCTTATCTAGAATTTAGAAAGTTATATACTTACATATTGGCACACTGAGGAAATAACATGATTCATGTTGTCATTGTTTAAAAGGAAGATCACATTTGCAAAAGACACTCTGAGGAGGCTTTAGGAAACAATATGCTTATAGGTTGTTTTTTTTTCTTGAGACAGAGCCTCACTCTATAGTTCCGGCTAGAGTCCAGAGGTGCAATCATAGCTAATGGCAGCCTTCAACTCCTGGACATAAGCGATCCTGCAAGCCTCAGCCTCCTAAGTAGTTAAGCTTACAGCTGTGAGCCACTGCATGAGTCCGGTGGGCTTTCCCTTATCTTTTCCTATACTATGACTGTACCTTTAGTTAATATTGGAGGAAAAGATATAACTTAAGTATTTCTATAATTTAATTGTATAAACCTCAACATCAAATTACTACGTTACAATGAAAACTGTAACTGCCAAGCAATCAGACACTCAAGTCTGTTGTCCCTCTCTCTCCAGGCAAGTTACAAGGAAGATAGGTTTTAACTGGAAGGTTCTCTGGTGACCTTGGAAGAATAAGGAAACCAGTCACATGCTCACAATCCATCTCTACAACTTAGACTGCGCTGGTGTACTCTTGGTTCAACGTACTTGTGCTCTGAAATCACTGAAAAATTTTAAGGAATTATCACTGAAAATAAAGTTTTTGCAAAATGTCCTTTTGAGAAATCATAAATTAAATGGCTTATCACAGATCTAAATTATCAGAAGCATTAGATAAGAAGCATGTTCTAGGGACCATGAGTTTTAGCTGAAGTTTGTTGCTCATTTGAACCAACTGCCTAATTTTCCCTGGTGGTACTATTTAAAAACTTAGTCCAAAATCTTCCAATCTCAAACTTTCCTCTTCCTAGAAGAGGTAAGACACACCACAAAATGAACATTTTTTTCCGGAAAAAAAAAAACAACAAAATTTAAAACAAATCTACTTAAAGAGTACATGTTTATTTAGAATAATTCCCAGTATTTTGATGTTCTCATCTGAGAACAATAACTTTTTAACAAACAATTTTATTAGATTTTTTTCACGTTATCCAGGAATTATGTTCTTTCTTCTGTCGTAGCTAGAAGGCAGTATTTCGCCTTTTGTAGGTTTTATTCGCTTCTCTCCCTCATCTGCTCTCTCCTCCCTCTCCATCACTCATAGATTCCTAGACAACTTGGCTGAATACAGACGAAAAAACGTATTCTGGCGCACCGCTGGACCTTTTTTCGCAAACCAACTCTGTTTTTGTTTTCATATTTTCTGGTAGCCCAGAATTAATACAAGAGGAACAAAGATAAGAGAAAACCTGCCAAGACCAGCTATCTTTTTCTTAAAGAAATAAAAATACTATTAACATACCCTCCAGCTGCAGCTGCATGTAGACAAGTCCTGCCAAAATCATCTGGGGTATCTATATCAAATCCTACAAGAATGAATACATCTTATTTATAACAGACATATTATTTTACACTAAAGAATTATGTCATGAAATGTCAAGAATCACGTCCTCCCCTCTAATCCCAAACAAAACTATGGGTTCTGAAGTGCTAGGGTGCCTGTTTAAAAGCAATAGGATACAATGGAGTATTATTTAGCAATAAAAAGAAATAAAGTACTGATACTGATACATGAATAACCCTTGAGAACATTATATTAAGTGAAACAAGCCAGTCACAGAAGATCACATGTCAGGTGAGTCAATTTATAGGAACTGTTCAGAACAGGCAAATTTTATAGAGATGGAAAGTAGATTAGTGGTTGCCTAGGGCTGAGGGAAAAAAGAAATAGAGATTAACTGCTAATGGTCTTTCTTTAACAGGGGATGAAGAGGTTTTTTTGTATTTTTTTTGAGACAGAGTCTCACTCTGTCTCCTAGGCTGGTGTGCAATGGCGCAATCTCGGCTTACTGCAACCTCTGCCTCCTGGGTTCAAGCGATTCTCCTGCCTCAGCCTCCCAAGTATCTGGGATTACAGGTGCTCGCCACCATGCCCAGTTAATTTTCGTATTTTTTTTTAGTAGAGATGGGCTTTCACCATGTTGGCCAGGCTGGTCTTGAACTCCTGACCTCAAGTGATCTACCTGCCTCGGCCTCCCAAAGTGCTGGGATTACAGGCATGAGCCACCATGCCAGGCCTGAACCCAACATCTTCTAAAAGGGGTTATTAAATTATCCATACTGGACCCATCTGCATGTAAATTTTTAAAAAGGATAAAGAGACCGTCTTAAAATTTTGAGGGGTTTGAGGAGACATACAAAAGTCTGCAAAGGTTGCCCTTACCTGAAGAAAGAAGTTTTCTGCAGCAATCTGAAAAGCCGCTTAAGGCTGCCAAATGGAGGGGGAACATTCCATGTATGCCACGCCTAAAGTTAAAAGAACAGGACAGTATCTTCATTTTAATACAAGAAAAATACAATCAGTTAAATACATTACAAAAAGACCACTTAAGTGAAAGATAACTAAAAGTCAAAATGTCTAACACTTTGGAGAGTAATTTGGCTAAAGGTTGATGGTAGGCATAACTTATTACCCAGCTATTTCTCTCCAAAAGTCGGGTTTTCCACCTTCAGCACTACTGTCATTATGGACTTTGCTGCAGAAACGTGAGAAGCCATTCTGTGCATGCAGGCTTATAGGCTGTTCAGCAGCATCCCTGGGCTGTACCCAATGGATGTCATTAACATTAACACCTTCCTCCCCAAATTGTGACAACCAAAAATGTATCTAGACATTTGCTTAGAGAGTAAAATTCACTACCCTGTCACCCCACCTTTGAAACATTTCCATAATGCAATATGTTCAAGAATATTTATTGCAGTAATTCTGTAATAGTGAAAAACTATAAGCAACTTGTATCTGCAAATAAGGAGAATGAATATACTGTGAAATCCTTATCTGATAATTCTATAAAATAAGTGAACTAGAGCAACTTGTACAGATGTGGAAAAAGGCCCTAATTTGTATTTAGATGGCTAAATCAACAAGCTCACGTAATTTTTTTGGAAAAAGTTACAAAACAGATAGGTGCAGTACCACACCATTACAGAAAGTAAAAAAGATTTACAATTTGTTAATGAACACATGTAAATGTGATACAAAGAATGATAAACATAAATTTAAGTATAGTGTTTCTTGCAGAGCATTAACAGGAGGACTCATCTTTCAAACAAAATATTACAATAGGAACTTTAATATATAAAATAAATAAAAGTAAACTGTTCTGACAAAATGGGGTGGGGTAAGAAATCCTTTGTAGGATTCCAAGGAATCCCTGAACTTGGCACAGCACAGCCTGAAAACTATTATCTACAGATGGTATTTGGATGAAAAAAAAGCATTTGGCACATACAGCTTTCCAGGACTTTTAAGTACATCTAGGTTAAAAATAAAGAGATCACAAAAATTAACAGCTCTGATCAAAACTGCATTATTACTCAAAGTGAGAAAGAACTGGGTCTGTAAGACACATAAAAATACACAGGCTTACCAAATGAAATTGTATTTAAACATTTTAACCTACCACTTTGTCAATATAAAAGAAAGTTCAAGAAATTAATACAATATTGAGGATAAAATCCATATTTCCACCTAAAATATCTAGAAAACTGCAGTTCACTTCCCTTTATGCTTGCCTGCGTCAGTTATCAACACCTCAGCAAGTACTTACTTTGCCGTGTCAGCACCACTTGTAATAAGAGTGTTGATCAGCAGCTCATGGCCATACCGTGCAGCTATGTGCAGAGGAGTATTTCCATTCTTATCCTCACAGTCGATTACAGCTCCTGCAATACAGGACTTACTGTCAGACATTGGACCATATAAAGATCAAATCAAATCTACTACATGAAAAGTAATACAAAATGCTATTCACATACAAACTAATAGACATAGCAATTTTAACTAGATTTCATTCATAGCTGATTTATCGGGCCAGGCAATGGATTTACAGCTTTTATACTTAAAGCAATTGTGTGAATTAAGCATAAGATTTCAGTAGATTTTTAAACTGACAAGAGGGTTCTGGGGTCCAATAACTCTGGAAACTACTGCATTAAAACAAAATTAAACACGTTTCTTTAGAGCAATACTTCAGAGCTTTAATGTGCATACTCTTTGTCATCAAGACTACATGCAATGCTTCAAAAAGTATTGGATCATGAACCTATTTCAACTTTTCCCCTGCAAGACCATAGCACCTACTATCTTGAGGGTAAGTTTCTTGGAATATGCCTTGGAAAACACTGATTTAAAGTAATATACTTAAAAGTTCTTTTGATTTAAAAGTTTAGCTTGCCTGATATTAATTTAAACACAAAAGAATACAAAACTCAGGAAATTACAATCCTGAAAACAGTCGCAGATACTCAACAGGGGAAAATGATAAATATATAATGTATATACAGAGTACACACATTAATATATAATACAAATTATGGTAGAAAGTAATTTTCTATTTAGCAATACTGAAAAAAGCTAACACTAATTGCTGAAGAAATAAAATAATTCAGGGAACCAAAACAAAAAACCAAAAGTACGAAAGGTACAGCTACATGGTATTTTATACTCTTTAATATTTTATTTTCATGAGCTCTGAAATCATATATTAAAAATACACAAACTGCGATGACAATTTCTCAATACCATTCATTTGGTGGATGTTTTTACTACATTTAAGAAAAAAAACAAAAAACAAAAAACAAAACAAAAAAAACCAGAAATACTTTTTACCACTCTGGATAATGGTTTGTGATCGGGAGAATCTACCGTGGAGAGCAGTCATGTGTAGTGGGGTTTTCCCATCTTTACTCTGGGGGAAAAAAAAAAAATTACTCACTCTACTATATCCATAATATGTAATCCTTAGTTTTACTTTGAATACCCTCTTGCATCTTTATTTTTATAACTATTATACAAGAATTAAGTTTAACTGAGGCCTATGGAGTTAAAACAGCTGTTCAAAATTAGGAATTAATTTTTTTAGCATGTGTATCATAAAACACAAATATACAAAAATTCCATGCTTACAGTATAAAAATTGGGAGTGGGACAGTAAGGATGTGTCTCCCAAGTTTCAGATTCAATATTTCACATTGTTCCAACATTTCCATTCTAAGAAATTCCGAATCCCTCCTCGACCAAGTAAAAGTGAGTATTAGAATTAACTTTGTGAATTTGTGTGGATACATTAAAAAAAAAAACACAAATGATTTCAGCCACTATAATTAAAACACTTCATATATTTGTTTATAGTTATATGTACTAAATATTTTCTCAAATCACTTAAAATAATAACTCAGACTGGCTGCACACATATATATTTCATGTGGAAGTTCTAAAGGAGTTCCAAATATGAACAAAAACAATCCCTGATTTAGGTTATTTTTTCTTCTGATTAGGTGGTGTCTTTTCTTTTCTAAAATATTTCAGTTAACCAAAACATACATGTTACCAATGCAAAAGAAATAAACTACTTAGCAGCTTCCTAAACTCACAGCAACATTCAGCATGCCTTCTGTGTAGGTACTAAAATGGAAATGTCACAAGTATCCTAAGTTTATGCTAACACAGTACAACGCAGATATTCTTTAAAAATCCTCATGTCATAATAATAATAATTAGAACATCCTAAGTATCTACTTAAGTGTTTGATTCCATAATATGAATTTCTCAAGTAAACAAGCCATCCGATTGGCAAGCAATTTTAGAGAAGTTCTAATCTTTTGGAGGCAGTATGAGAAAGGAAGGAAAAGAGGAGAGAGGATGCATGCATGCACAGGTTCTGGAGTCAGAATAACCTAAGCGTGAATCCCAGATCTCCTACTTACCACAAGCAAGATTTCGGACAAGTTGCCTAACTTCTTTGTGCCTTCACTTCCTCAACTGAAAATGAGGATAATACCATCTACATCTCATTGGTCTACTGTACAGAGTAAATACAATAATCTTTGTAAAACACTCAGAAGCACATTAGTGCTTCTCAGGATATATTTGTTTTATCATTATTTTTTAATGTACCAGTTGTTATTCGTTCAACCAGAAAAAAAAAGGGGGGGGGGGGGAAAAAAGCATCTTGGCAGAAAGGATTCTCTTTCCAAAATGTTCCATATAGGATATATCCTAATTTTTATTGTTAATATTTTAGCTACAGCCCTTTTTTTCTTTTCTCTCTCTTTTTTTTTTTTTTTTTTTTTTTTGAGACTTACTCTGTTGCCCAGGCTGGAGTGCAGTGTGATCTCAGCTCACTGCAAGCTCTGCCTCCCGGGTTCAAGTGATTCAGCCTCCCGAGTAGCTGGCGTGTGCCACCATGCCCAGCTAATTTCTGTATTTTAGTAGAGATGGGGTTTCACCATGTTGGGCAGGCTTGTCTTGAACTCAAGATCTCAAGTAATCCACCTGTCTCGGCCTCCCAAAGTGCTGGGATTACAGGCGTGAGCCACCGCGCCTGGCCTTTTTTTTTCTTCCTTAAAGAGATGGGGGTCTTGGTCTGTCAGACAGGCTGGAATGCAGTGGTGTAATCATAGTTCACTGCAACCTCGAACTCTAGGGTTCAAGTGATCTTCTAGCAACAGTGTCTGGAGTAGCTGGGACTATAGGCACATAACATTACACCTGACTAATTTATTTTTTGTAGAGATGGTGTCTAAGTTGCCCCGGCTGGTTTTGAACTCTTGGGCTCATGTGATTCTCTGGCTTTGGCTTTCCAGGTGTGAGCCACCATGCCTGGCCAGCTATAGCCAATTTTTACAGACATAAGAAAAAACATAGATTCCAATGACTAGAAGGATAACAAAAATAAGGGGAAAACAAAACAAAACATAAACCCTCACAACTCAAAACAAAACAAATAAAAACTTGTAATAAAAATTTGATTAACAAAATGATGAAATTTGGAAGATATTTAACTATAGTTAACATTTATATATATAGCATGTTTCAGGCACAGTTTTAAGACACTTCATATGGTCAGGTACGGTGACTCATATCTATAATTCCAGCACTTGGGGGGGCCAAAGCGGGAGGACTGCTTGAACTCGGGAGTTTGAGGCTGCAATGAGCTATGACGGTGCCACTGCACTCTAGGCTGGTCAAGAGTGAGATTGTCTCCTCACCTCCCTTCCTCCTAAAAAAGCAAAACCAAATCCACTTCATATATGTCATTTAATCCTCACAACCCTATGAGATTGATACCATTAATCTTGTTTTACAGATGAGGAAATATAGGCCCCAGGGTTAAGTGATTTTACTAGGTCTCATAGCTAATAAGTGATGAGTCCTTTATTTATTCTTTTGTTTTAGAGACAAGGCTTGCTATATTGCCCAGACTAGACTTGAACACCTGGCTCAAGCGATTCCCTCACCTCAGCCTTCTGAGGGTAGCTGGCACTAAAGGCACACACAATTGGGCCTGGTTAGAATCCTTTATTATAAGCCTATAGGTGACAGTGGATCAACATTTTTACTTTCTACATTCTGTTCATAAAACCTATTCTAAGTGTACAAAGGAAAAAGATTCGGATTACCAACTAAAAAGTTTGCCATACGACATGTTAGGAGGGGAGAAAGCACAGTTATTTCTCTCTGAATTGGAGAAACAACGTGGAGTTTTCTTCTTCTTAATCACCTCAAATCATTTTAGCAGAAAACTAGGAGTATTAAGAAAAAGAAAGAAAGAAAAGAAAGAAAGAAAGAAAGAAAGAAAGAAAGAAAGAAAGAAAGAAAGAAAGAAAGAAAGAAAGAAAGAAAGAAAACAAAACCAAAATTAGATCTACAAAATCCTAATGATTGATCTCACAGGCAACCAAAACAGTAACTACAAGCCAAACATTTCACAGTATGTTTTAGGTTTAAACTTCAAAACAAGCATTTGGTGCATTTTGCTTAGCTGACCAAAATCTATTCTTAAAGAAGAACAATGTGGGTGGGAAAACATGTGCATATAAATAAAACAATCAGTGCAGTAAGGTTCATGTCAAGCAGTTCTAAAAAACACACCTATGCTGCTTTATAAACCTGATTCATTTTACCTCTACCACTTTGTAGGAAAATGAATTTAAAACCTTAGAAACTGAGTTATTACAAACTTAAAGTCACATTCCAATTTCTAGTCATCTATAACTTGATCAAAGTCAGAAACAACAAAATAGAGAATATAGTGGGAGGAAAAGATTAAGCAGGAAGAAAGAGATAATGTGGTTAAGAATATGAGGGTTAGCAAATCAAATTTTTATAATAAGGGGCAAGTGTCAAGTGTCCCCAAAGTCAACCAATAACTTAATAACACTGATTTTACAAACATAAAAAATACAGGTGTCAGGAATGAAATATATTCTTGCTGGTTGAAAACTCACAGCTACCAACATATTGTGTGTAAAAGCGGGAAGGGACCTGAGAAATCAACATGGGAAACGTGTTTCAACAGAATTTGGCAATAAAATAATTGGACAATTGCATATAAATGAGATGTCATACACCCTTAGGTGAAGTTAAGACAACTTTTGTGACATCTATTTTGAAACCAACATCACAGGCTGTTGTTGCCTTCCAATCTACTTAAATATATCTTAATCCCTTTGTTAAAAAAATTCACTTGTCATATATGAAATTCACCACTGAGTTTTCTAAACTATTAAGGAGGTAACTTCAAATAGGACCACTGGTTTCAGCATTTTACTCTAAGTGGGCCTCTTATAGGACTGATTCTCAATTCTACATTTCAAAAGAAAATACAGACTTAAAAACAATCACAGGTACTATAGTCACCTACGTAGACACTAACAGAATCAAGTGATTCATTATCATCAAATTATATTAAATATTCATGCCAAAATGGCAGTGCATAAAACAGGAAGCCCAATCTCTAAAGACAGCATCATGTGAACTAAAAAATGCATAGTAGCTGATGACACCGGTAAAGTTCCATAATTTCCATAATACTAACATACAAAGATGATTTTACCTACATTCACTATCATAAACAGGTCTCACAGAGACTGAGAAAACTTGGTGACGTTTGCTTTTGAAAATGTTAAGATAATTCCAAATTTTTTATTTTTGAAATAGCCTAACTTTCATTAAAGAAACATTACTGCGCCTTTGAGGAAAAAACTAATTTTCTCCTCACAAGGGTTTAGATATTTTCTGGGCCCTAATTATCCAAAGTGCAGGAATTCTTCAAATTAAAATAAGCAGTTCAAACTTGTAATAAATAAACTTTCTAGTAATTACCTAAACTATAAAAAATGTTACTAGGTGATTTGACCGAGACCTAAAAACTTATAAAAAGATGGTTTAGCTTTAATCATACTGGGGCACTTTATGACATCTCATGCCTTTTCTTCCTTGGGTGTAGTATGTATACATTTTGTCCTGTAGTTGAGAGAGGGCAATTTAAAGCAATGACCTAATTACAGATGGATTTGTTGCTGTTACAGCTGTCAGAATTGACCTGTGGCATCATTAAAGGCTTCACTGAACTTAGGTAAGAAAATCTGATGTAATTAAAACGCTCTGAGAAGTATTTTTACTAATCCTAAATGGCTCAATTTTGTGTTTGGTTTTCTTCATACCACCAGATAAAGTTTGGCAAGTGCTCAAAGGATGAATTGATAAAATTAATACAGAAACAACTAAAGAATTCTAGAAAATCTAAGATGATTATATATTATAAAATAGCAATGCTCAAAATCCGGATTGCATGTGCTCTCTTATAAAATTATACAGTGAAAGCATATTTATTGTGACTCTAGAATTTTCATTCATTTGAAGCAAGATCTCACCTGTTGCCCAGGCTAGAGTACAGTGTTGTGATCACAGTTCACTGTAACTGAACTTCTGGACTCAAGAGATCCTCTAGCCTCAGCCTCCTGAGTACCTAGGACTACGGGATAATTTTTAATTTTTTTTGGTAGAGATGGAGGTCTTGCTATGTTGCTCAGGCTGGCCTTGCTTAAGTGATCCTCTCGCCTTGGCCTCCTAAAACACTGGGATTACAAGCATGAACCAGACTGTATCCGGCCAAAATTTTCATTCATTCCTTTATTTATTTTTTGAAACAGAGTCTCACTCTGTAATCCAGGCTAGAGGGCAGTAGCATGACCTCAGCTCACTGTAGACTTGACCTCCAAGGCTCAAGAGATCCTCCCACTTCAACCTCCCAAGTAGCTGAGACTACAAGCATGAGCCACCATGCCTGGCTCATTTTCTATTTTTCTGTGGAGCCAGGTTATGCTGTCCACGCTAGTCCTGAACTCCTAGGCTCAAGTGATCCTCCTACCCCAGCCTCCCAAAGTGGTAGGATTACAGGCAGGAGCCACTATGCCAGATCAGATTTTTCACATATTTCTAAAATCCAAATGCTTACTCTTGAAAGTGATTATAACAAAAAAACCAAAAAGCAACTATTCCTTATGTGCAACACACTGATATTTTTTTCCCCTCTAACACTGTATAAAATTTGAAAAGACCTGTAGAGTGAACACCCATATATATACCATCTAAATTGTACCACTAGTATTTTACTCTATGCCTTTTATTGTAGATTCTTCTGTCCTTCCATCCACCCAATTATTTGATGCTTTTTAAAATTAGACAGACATCATACATTTCACCTCTAAACACATTAATAGCATTAAACATCTGTTTAGAATTTTCCTTCTAAAAGAAAATTTATATGCTATGAAAGCATACAAATGAACTACCTTATGAGTTTTGACAAATCTATATAATATAAACCCCTGCCAAAATATAAAACATTACCACCATCACATAAAGTCCCTTCATGCCCCTTTCCCAGTTGATCCCTCCTCACAATGGCAGTAATTGTTCCAATTTTTTTCAATTATAGATTCTGGACCCCCATATAAATGGAATTTTATTGGTTCTAGAACCTTACATAAATGGAAAGAATATACATACTCTTGAGTAAGCCTTTCACTCAGCATAATATTTTAAAGATTTATCCATGTTCTTGAGTTTATCAATAGTTCCTTTTTATTGTTGAATGGTATTCACCACTGATGTTGTTTTAATAGTGACGTATGAAATACTTAAAGTATAGATGATGATTTTGTTCCTTACCTTCATATTGACATCAGCCCCATTACCAACTAGAAGCTCTAAACACAATGCTCCATGTGTTGATGCAGCAGCAAAGTGCAAAGGAGTAAATCCTTTTTCATTCTTTTGATTTACAATAGCACCACAGTCTATAAGTTCATTCACTACAACATCTTGTCCATTATAGCAGGCTACATGAAGAGGTGTATTTCCATAGGCATTTGGTTCATTCATCTATCAGAAGGGAAAAAAATGTGAATGTTAAAGTAGTTTTGCTAATTATCAATGTTGTGAGCTATTTTAGCAACCTGTGGTTGCAATCAAATTACTAAAGTGAGAAATGGAGACAGGATAAATACAGAGATGAGGCTTATAATTCTAAAGTTGGTGTAAAATAATAAACCCCTGACAAGCATTTTGGTATTACATTGATTTTATACATTCAGGGAATGTAATTCACATATACAATGTCTACCTCACGACAAAACTGAATAATACAAAAGAGGTATTTTAGGAAAATGTAAACTAATGTATTTTGAAAGGCGTTCTAGGTAAAGGATTTACTATAGAATTAATTATAATCATAAAAAATGAACACAAACTGAAGATTCTGAGGTATATTCAGTAACATGCATATTTTCAACTTTTTCATTTTGCAGTGACAAAGGCTAACCGTAGTAATAAAGTACAGATCAAGATTTTTAAAACAATGAATGGCATGTTCTATTTATTTAATTCATTTTTTGCCACAAACTTGGGCTCTTAATATTTTCCAGTGTCATATACAAGTATTTTATCACAAGTCAAAAGAGTATGCTCAAAAATGAGAAACAATTCATGTAATTAAGAGCTTTGCTTTTCTCTTTTTTTTTCTGAGACAGGGTCTCACTCTGTCGCCCAGACTGGAGTTGAGTGGCACGATCTCAGCTCACTGAAACCTCTGCCTCCCAGGCTCAAGCGATTCTCCTGCCTCAGCCTACCGAGTAGCTGGGATTACAGGCACGTACCATTACCAACTGGTTAATTTTTGTATTTTAGTAGAGATGGGGTGTCATTATGTTGGCCAGGCTGGTCTTGAACTCCTGACCTCAAATGATCACCCACCTCAGCCTCCCAAAGTGCTGGCATAGGCGTGAGCCACCGTGCCAAGTCTTGTTTTTCCATTTCTAGTAAATAAGGGAATACTTTACATGATTACTGTGTAGTAAAGAATCTGACCTCTCCCAGAGAGGTCTGTCCTTTGCCCTTGGCTTCAGGGAGGTAATCTATGATATACCTGATTTAAAAAAGTCTCTATTTAGAGTGGGAGCTTTGGGTCACCAGGTATTATATATTTGGAGACTGAAATCAACCACATGGACAACCAATCAAGCCATGTAATGGAGCCCCAATAAAAACCGAAAATGAAGCTCAGGTGAGCATTCCTTGTTGGAAATACTTCATTCATACTGCCACACACTGATGCCAGGGAAGGAGAGTAATGGGTCCTGACTCTGTGAGGAGGGGCTAAGGGAAACTTTGCCTTTACAATAATCCTGCACTCTACCCTATGTGTCTCTTCCTTTGGCTGATCTCAGTTTGTATCTTGTCCCTGTAGTAACCACAAATGGGAGTATAAAGCTTTTCATGAATTTTGTGAGACTTTCTGGTGAATTATCAAACCTGAAAGTGGTTTTGAAAGCCTTCTGAACTTATAGTTGGTTGTAAGTAAAGGGTGGCCTTGCGTGGAGACTCTGGACCCTAATCTTGTAGTTGGCCCCAACATAATGCAGCTTTAATTAACATTTTCTTTTCTGGGATCACTGGTAATAGAGGAAGAAAAAAAGTTTGAACACTTAATTTTAATCAAAGTATCTAGATTTTTTCACAAGAACACAGACAAGGAAAAGATTCTCCCTCAGAGCCTCCATAAGGAACCAACCTTGCTGACACCTTGATTTAGAACTTCTGTACTCTAAAACTTTGAGAAGTTAAATTTCTATTAGCCCTCCAGTTTGTGGTAATCCCCAGGAAACTAAAACAAAACAAAAAACAAAACAAAAAACACACAACTGGGGGCCACATGTTACTAAAAGGCTGTAAGTCTGGCCACTTATTTTGATGAACAAATAGTCACCAGAGTTTATAAATGTAACTGACTGTCAATAAAGTCAGTTTTAAAAATTGCACCAGAATGGACTTGAAACAGTAATCAGAAACAAAGTTGCCTCATTTATCCAGATCAAGGATCTTTTAAGGTATTATTTCACTCTGCTGAAACAGAGATATAGGAATTGAGTTGAGATTTTTGCAACGTCTTTTTGTGATCCTCACACTTTCAGTATTTGTTAGCTTGTTTCAGGCAAAGTGTTTCACATCGTCCATAAGTTAAGAGCCTATCTAGCCCTACAGTTCTGTCATGTATTCTTTGTCCAACCAGGCTATCACCTACTTTTCTTGGTTTTTTGTAGCTGATCTAAACTGTATGCCCCTAGCAGATCCTTATGCTACATCTTACAATTTGCTGTTTTAAAGAACCAATGAGTTCTTCAAAATGTGTGTTTTCAAGAATCAGGACATTGTCATAACTCCACCTGAAGTAAGAATAAATACGCTGAGTGGGCTGGGCACCGTGGCTCATGCCTGTAATCCAAGCACTTTGGGAGACCAAGGCAGGAAGGTCACTTGAGGTCAAGAGTCAGACACCAGCCTGGGTAACAGCGAGACCTCATCTCTACAAAATAAAAAAATTAGCCTATAGTTCTAGCTATTCAGGAGGCTTAGGTGGGAGGATCACTTGAGCCCAGAGTTCAAGGTTGCAGTGAGCTGTGACTGTGCCATTATACTACAGCATAGGAGGCAGAGACCCTGTTTCAAATAAATGAATAAATACATAAACAAATGAGGGAGTAAAGTACTTATGTTTAAAGGATGGCTTGTGAAAAGCTGTACAGGTATTTTAAGTTACCTCAATTCAGGAATCAAATATATCCAAATAAAGCAGCATCCCCTTTTAACCAAACAGAATTATATAGTAAAGAATACTTATACTTGGTGGGCAAAAAGCCTCTTGTTTTCCTGCCCAGCTCTTGCCAATATTCTGTAATGTAAACTGCTACCATCATTTTAAGAGAATATCAGACTAGGCAAAGAAGACTAACAATAACCCAGCTATCTAATAATACAAGTGTGTCTGATCTGCTGGTTCCCACAAGTGAAATGGAACTACAGGGCCTGGAATGCGATATAGAAGAAAAACTGGCAATAAACCACACACCTTTGAAGTGTATTTTACCTCTTAACATGCTTTGACTATTTACATGCCTTGACCATAAATCACTGCATTAGGTATTATGTAAAGGACTATAAATACCCAATTAAAACAGGAAAACATTGTATAAAATAATTTCTTAAACCTGAAATAACTTCTATCAATATTGTAATAAGTATAAAAAGGGCTCCATAATTTCATACTGTTCAATTAATATACCTACATCAACTCCAAGATCTAGAAGGTACTTGACTACGCTGATCATTCCACTAGAGGCTGCTGCATGAAGAGGTGTGTAAGACTTTTTATCCTTGCATGTCACTTCAGCTCCATGCGACACAAGTAATTTCACTACTTCAATGTGACCTAAAAATGTGTTTTGAAGAAAAAATAGAGATGAGCATATGAAAACTATTAAATATAATCCCAAATATCTTTAAGCAAATTTAAAAAATGAAAATAGAAGATGCATGACAAGTCATCAATGAATCATGTTAACTTGAGAAAGAATAGAAGGAAAATTTTAAGACTTCAGGGGTGGGCATAATGGCTCATGCCGATAATCTCAGCACTTTGGGAGGCTGAAGTGGGAGGATCACTTGAGTCTAGGAATTTGAGACCAGCCTAGGCAACACAGTGAGACCCTGTCTCCACCAAAAATAAAAAAAATTAGCCGGGTATGGTGGCATGCACCTATAGTCTCAGTTACTTGGGGGGCTGAGGTAGAAGAATTACTTGAGCCTGGGAGGTTAAGGCT
The DNA here is from genome assembly GCF_001698545.2 of Rhinopithecus bieti. NCBI lineage: Eukaryota > Metazoa > Chordata > Mammalia > Primates > Cercopithecidae > Rhinopithecus > Rhinopithecus bieti. The sequence continues at coordinate 1,032,360 of NW_016803028.1, read as the reverse complement.
GCAGTGAGCTGTGATCATGCCACTGCACTCCAGGGTGGGCAACAGAGCGAGGCCTTATCTCAAAACAAAACAAGACAAAAAAAAAAAAAAAAAATAGAATTCAGGATAATTCTGATAAATGTTGGCAGAGATAATTAGTAATTAAAAAGAATGATAGCCCTCTGTATACACTGGTTCCATATCTGCAGATTCAACCAACTGCAGATTGAAAATATTTGAAAACATAAAAACATTAAAAAAAAGAAATAAAAATAAAAATATAGTGCAACAACTATTCACATTGTGTTAGGTATTATAAGTAATCTAGAGATGAATTACAGAACAGGTTATACGTACATACTATGTAAGGAACTTATATAAGGAACTTGAGTATCTTCTGATTTTTGTATCCAAAGGAGTCTGAAACTAATACCCTAAGGATAACAAGGGACAACTATAATTCCTTTGATTATTTTATTCGGTGATAACCCTGCAGTCTATAACCTTCCTTTTGCCTAGATCTTGTTTTTGGTCTAAGGTTACTTTAATACATTCATAAATTCTAAAGTAAGCTTTTCATTTCTAATGCTGGCATACCATATCATATGTACTTTGCTTTATTGGGCTTTGCAAATATTGCATCTTGTTTCTTAAAAATTGGAAGTTTGTGGCAATCCCGTGTCAAGCAAGTCTATTGGCATCATTTTTTCCATCAGCATGTGCTCATTTCATGTGTCTGTGTCACATTTTGGTTATTCTTGCCAATATTTCAAACTTTTTCAATATTATTTTATCTGTTATGGTGATTTGTGATCACTGATCTTTGGCATTCCTACTGTAATTGTTTCGGGGCATCACAAACTGAACTCATACAAAGTGGTGAACTGATCAGACACGGTGGCTCACGCCTGTACTCCCAACACTTTGTGAGGCCGAGGCAGGCGGATCACCTGAGGTCAGGAGTCGAGACCAGCCTGGTCAAAATAGTGAGACCCTGTCTCTACTAAAAATACAAAAATTAGCTGGGCATGCTGGCATATATCTGTAGTTCCAGCTACTCGGGAGGCTGAGGCCCGAGAATCGCTTGATCCCCGGAAGTGGAGGTTGCAGTAAGTCGAGATCATGTGACTGCACTCCAGCCTGGATGACAGAGTGAGACTCTGTCTCCAAAAAAGTGGTTAACTTAATAAATGTGTATTCCAACTACTCCATTCCCTCATCTATCTCCTTTTCAGACCTTCCTCTTCACTCAGACACAATAGTATTAAAATTAGGTCAAATAATAACCTTACAGCAGCCACTAAGTGTTCAAGTGAAAGACAGTTGCACATCTCTCACTTTAAATCAAAACCTAGAAATAATTAAGCTTAGTGAGAAAGGCATGTTGAAAGGTGAGACAGAATGAAATCTAGGCCTCCTGTGACAAAGTTACCAAGTAGTGAATGCAAAAGAAAAATTCTTCAAGAAAATTAAACATGCTACCAGTGAATGGACTAATGATAAGAAAGCTAAGTAGCCTTACTGATGATACAGAGAAAGTACTAGTGGTCTGGATAGAAGACCAAATAGCTACAACATTCGCTTAAGCCAAAGCCTAATCCAGAGCAAGGCCTTAACTGTCTTCAATTCTGTGAAGGCTGAGAGAGGTGAGGAAGCTACAGAGGAAAACTTTGATTGAGTAAAGGTTGGTTCATGAGGTTTAATGAAAAAAGATGTCCCTATAACATAAAAGTGCAACGTGAAGCAGCAAGTGCTGATGTATTAATACAAGCTGTAACAAGTTATCTAAAAGATCTAAGATTATTAATGAAGGTGGCTACATTAAACAACAGATTTTCAATGTAGATGAAACAGCCTTCTATTGGAAGATGCCATCAAGGACTTTCATTGCTACAGAGAAATCTATGCCTGCCATCAAAACTTCAAAGGACAGGCTGACTCTCTTGTTAGAGGCTAATGCAGCTAGTGACTTTAAGTTAAGTCAGTGCTCATTTACCATTCTGAAAATTCCACAGCCCACATGAATTATGCTAAATCCACTTTGCCTATGCTCTAAAATGGAACAAAGCCTGGATGACAACACATCTGTTTATAACATGGTTTACTGAATATTTTAAGCCCACTGTTGAGACATACTGCTCAGAAAAAAGAAGATTCCTTTCAAAATATTACTGCTTATTCACAATGTACTTGGCCACCCAAGAGCTCTTATAGACAAGGAGATTACTGTTGTTTTTGTGCCTGCTAACACAACAGTCACTCTGTTGTCCCTGAATCAAGAGTAATGTCAACTTTCAAAGTCTTTTTATTTAAGAAATAACATTTGACATGGATATAGCTGCCATAGTGATTCCTCTGATGCATCTGGGCAAAGTAAATGGAAAACCTTCTGGAAAGGATTCATCATTCTAGATGCCATTAAGAACATTCTTGGCCAGGTGTGGTGGCTCACGCCTGTAATTCCAGCACTTTGGGAAGTCAATCACCTGAGGTCAGCAGTTCGAGACCAGCCTGGCCAACATGGTGAAACCCTGTCTCTAACAAAAATACAAAAAGTAGCCAGGCGTGGTGGCAGGCACCTGTAATCCCAGCTACTTGGGAGGCTGAGGCAGGAGAATCACTTGAACACAGGAGGTAGAGGCTGCAGTGAGCCAGTATCACACTACTGCACTCCAGCCTGGGCAACAAAGCAAAACTCTGTCCAAAAAAAAAAAAAGAACAAAACACATTTCTGATTCACGGGAGGAGGTCAAAGTATTAATATTAATAGGAGTTTGAAAGAAGTTGATTGCAACCCTCATGGATGACTTTGAGGGATTCAAGACTTCAGCGAAGGAAATAACTGCAGATGTGGTAGAAATAGCGAGAGAACTAGAATAAGAAGTGGAGCCTGAAGATGTGCCTGAATTGCTATAATCTCATGATAAAATGTGAACAGATAAGGGGTTGCTTCTTATGGATGAGTAAAGACAGTGGTTTTGTGAGACGGAATCTACTCCCGAAGATACTGTAAATGTTGCTGAAATGACAACAAAGTTTTTAGAGAAGTGACTCCAATTTTGAAGGAAATTCTATTGTGGGTAAAATGCTATCAAACAGCTTGCCACGCTACAGAGAAACCTTTTGTGAAAGGAAGAGTCCATCAATGCAGCACATCTTTGTCTCATTTCAAGGAATTGCCACAGCCATCCAAACCTTCAGCAACCATTCACATTGAGGCAAAACTCTCCATTAGCAGAGACTATGACTTGCTCAAGGTTCATATGATAGCATTTTTTTTTTTAGCAATAACATATTTTTTAAGACAAGAACACTGAAAATTAATAAAAAAGACGTACATTGTTTTAGATGTACTGCTATTGCACACTTAATATACTATAGTATATAGCATAAACATATTTTGTAATTAACTAATTATTTTTAGAAACGGGGTCTTGCTCTGTCACCCCAGCTGAAGTGCAGTGGTGTGATCACATCTCACTGCAACCTAAAACTCCTGGATTCAGGTGATCCTCCCACCTCAGTCTTCTGAGTAGGTAGGACTACAGATGCATGCCACCACACTGGGATAATTTTTAAATTTTTTTGTAGAGAGAGGGTCTTGCTATGTTGCCCAGGTTGGTCTTGAACTCCTGGGCTGAAGCAGTCCTCCCACGTTGGGCTCCCAAGATGTTAGGATTACAGGTGTGAGCCACTGCAGGCAGACTAAATATATCTTTTATACGCACTGGGAAACCAAAAAATTTTTGTGATTTGCTTATTGAGATATTTGCTTTGTTGTGGTAGTTTAGCACCAACCCCACAATCTCTCTGATCTCTGCCTTACTGGAATTGCTTCAATCTGGGAGTTTCTTGGGCTTGTTTCCTTAGAATGTTAGGTCTTTAGAACATGCAGCCAAAAACTTCTTTTACCTTATAATTTCTACCAGATCTCCTTAACCAACTTAGTTTACTATTCACCACTGTAACCATGAGGAAAAGGTTGGTTATACTGTGTGATGGTTAATAATCAACTCCCAAATCTCAGTGGCTTAAATAATGTTTTTATTTCTCTCTCAACCATAACAGGTTGGCAAGAGGGCTCTGCTCAGTTACTCAAGGACCCAGGCTCATGTAACTGACATCATCTTGAATGTGGCTGGTCACTGTGCCAGAAGGGGAAACAGACTGCAGCGTTTCCTATCAGTAATTAAATGCTCCAGCCCAGACCACTGTTGCTTTCATTCATTAGCTAGAACTAGTCCTAGGCCCCACCCAACCACACAAAAAGGCCAGGAAGGGGGCCATGTATCTGGAAGGTGAGAGAACCACTATTCTCCTTTCGTAACTTGTCACTTATTTGTCAGATTAGATTATACAGTGCTTTCTCCTCCTCCCACAATCCTTCCCACCTCTGTGTCTTTGTTCATGAAACACGTTCTTTATGTGGAACGTTCTGCTTGGATGTCTCCTCCCAATCATTGCTATTATACTAATCCTTGAAGAAACATGTCAGATCCAACCTTTCCTGACCAAACCAATCAACTCTCTTCCCTAGAAGCCCTATAAGCCTTGTGATGTTTCTTAAACGGAATCATTAATTACTAACTCTTTAATTACTTTTTTTGCATGAATCCCCAAATTCATGCAAAGACCAGAAGACCGTTCTACTTCTTGATATGTTCCATAAGGCCAAGAGCAGCATACAAAACAAGCGCCCAATATATGTTAGTTACATTAAAGAAATTGCTTGTGATGTCACTTTTTTTTGGAGATGGAGTCTCGCTCTGTCGCCCGGGCTGGAGTGCAGTGGCTGGATCTCAGCTCACTGCAAGCTCCACCTCCCGGGTTTATGCCATTCTCCTGCCTCAGCCTCCCAAGTAGCTGGGACTACAGGCGCCCACCACCTCGCCCGGCTAGTTTTTTGTATTTTTTAGTAGAGACGGGGTTTCACCGTGTTCGCCAGGATGGTCTCGATCTCCTGACCTCGTGATTCGCCCGTCTCGGCCTCCCAAAGTGCTGGGATTACAGGCTTGAGCCACCGCGCTCGGCCTTGTGATGTCATTTTTAAAATCCCTTCATAGAGAATGACTCTATAAAAAGTTAATAAATTATAAAATGAGGCTTTCAAACAGAGGCACCCCTCCCTCAAAAAAATTAACCCAGGATACTGCAAGATGCATAAAGAATCAGGCAGATTCAGTTGTTTATATATAAATTATCAATTAAAGTAGATATTTTCAGCCTCTTTCCACCCATTTTAATATGAAAAAGAAATATCTACTATTATGTTTCTAGAAAAGAAATAATGCAATGAGTTGTTAATTTTTAAAAATCAATTAAACATGTTTTGAGACAGGGTTTTGGCTCTGTCACCTTGGCTGAAATGCAGTGGTACGATCACAGCTCATTGCAGCCTTGACCTCCTGGGCTCAAGTGAGGTGTGTGCCACTACACCCAGCTAATATTAAGTTTTTTTTTTTTTTGGTAAAGAGAGGGTCTCGCTATGTTGCCCAGGCTGATCTTCAACTCCTGGGCTCGAGGATCTTCCCATCTCGGCCTCCCAAAGTGTTGGGATTACAGGCATAAGCAACCATGCCCAGCACAAGGTAAAAAATATTTATTCAGTACCTTCTGTGTCAAAGTCATCACAATAAGGTAATCTGAGGCTAAACTTGGTAACCTGAGGCTAAACTTCTAAAAGTACTGAAAGCAACAGTAAAAATGAACGTGTAAAGCGACCTTGAAAAGTTTGACGGCAGGAGCAAGCACAAGGTGGGAAGAAGAAAATGATTAATTCACTTGGAGATGAGGTGGGGCGCTACAGAACAATGACAAATAATTCAATAGCGTTAAGTATAAGAGGTAGGACCTAGAAGGAAATTAACGGAGCCTCAACCAGGAAATGAAAGGCCAGGGCTAATAAGGAAAACTGGGATAAATAAATTACAAGACTACACATAATCCCCAATATCTCTTACACTAACACTGATGAATTCTCTGAATATAACCTAGAGGTGACAATGCTTGTACTTTAGGTTTGTCTGTAACAGCAGTGACCAGTCAATAGCTTCTTACTTTCACATATTTAACTCTTTAATCCTGTATTCCTAGAATGGCTGAACAGTTTTAGAAGCTACATATCGGTATTCATCTTATTCTGTGCTTAAGGGAAGGAAGAGACACAAAAAGGGTAATTATAAATCTCTGCCTAGTTATGCTCACAAATTAAATGGGCAGTGTTATATGGTACTACGGTTTAAATGTGTCCTCCGAATTTCGTATGTTGGAAGTGTAATCCCCAAGCCAACAGTGTTAAGAGGTAAGAACTTCAAGAGGTGATTAGGCAATAAGGGCTCTGTCCTCATGAACAAATAATGCTATTTTGGGAGTGAGTGCCTTAGAAAAGATGAGTTTGACTCCCCACAATGTGATGCTTCAAGAGGGCCCTCACTAGATGCTAGTGCCTTGATCTTGGACTTCCCAGCCTACAGAACTGTGAGGAAGTAAATTTCTGTTCTTTATAAATTACCCAGTCTAGGACATTTAATTTTAGTAGCATAAAATAAACTAAAACTTGTGGTGAGGTCCAAGAAACACAGAGTATCTTTTTCATCCTCAACTGAGAGGCCTAAAAAGTGACACTTAGCGGGTGAGAAACAACAAAGCCATTCTGGCCCCCCTAAAATACACACATTCAACTATTCTGGGAGCTTAACTAGAGGTAATCTGCAAAATCCCCCTGACCTTCAGTTGTATGAAAACAGTCGTTTAGTCAAGCTTAATTCTTAGTAGGTAAAAGGCCTGATGCACTCTGCTTAACATGTAAGCCTCTTAATGTAAGATGTACAGTTTTACATCACATAACCTAGTTGTTCCTGTCTTGAAGAGTAAGCCACACCAGAATACTCAGAAAGACCGAGATGAAAATCTACAGGCTGTGAGAAAGGGACCTTAGGATGCAATAGGGAACTTGCTTTTGGCTATATTACCTTCAATTAACACAAGAAAATGGCCCAGTACATAACTAACAGCACATACCTTTAGTGTAAACCACCATGCACCAAGCTTTCAGCTTTGGGCTTTAAAAATAGGGGCATCTGCAGAAGTTCAAGACCAGCCTGGTCAACATGGTGAAACCTCATCTCTACCAAATATACAAAAATTAGCCGGGTGTGATGGCAGGTGCCCGTAGTCCCAGCTACTCGGGAGGCTGAGGCAGGAGAATCGCTTGAACCTGGGAGGCGGAGGTTGCAGTGAGCTGAGATCGCGCCATTGCACTCCAGCCTGGGCAACGAGGGCGAAATTTTGTCTCAAAGAAAAAAAGAAGGTGGGGGGCACATTTGAAAAGGATGTTCCTTTTTTTATCTTCCTTTACACTCACACTAAAGGTCAGAACTGCAATGCAATATGGATTCTCAGGCTTCTGCCCAGTGCATAGCTACATGGTGTCTACAGCTTCGTAGTCATGCAAGTGTGATGGAAGAAAGGCTATACCTTAGCTGCGCTCAGTTCTCAGTGCTACTCCCGCAGAAAGCGGGACCCTGTTTAGGGTGATGATCCCATAGTGGGTAGAAAATTCTGAAGTACAGAGGGACTGGGGATGTTGCCCACTTAGAAAGGAGAGTTTGCCCCAGTGGAGGTCAAAAGCATCACTCCATAGTCTGAAAGGGGAGGGGGAGAATGCACTGTCTTCTAACACCCAGGGAATTAAAATAAATACACTGCAGAAAACAGTTGGGATGTGTTCACTGAAAGCAGAGGTATACATACACAGGGTGGCAGAACCACTGCTGGCCAAGGTGAAGGCACCAGAGCTCTATGTGGAGAGGTGGAAGATGCTTCATGAGCTAAATTCCAGTCCCAGGGGAGCTGGTAAGACCACGGTCAATGACAGACACACTTAACCTTATCTCCTATTTGGTCAGAGCAGGACAAGCAAAAGTATGCTGTGAGGTATGGGGGAGAACATATGGTACTGGTCCCTGCAGTCACGGCAGTCAACAGATCCCTTGGCAAAGGGATACCAACTACTAGTACCTCATACTATGCCACAGTAACCCTAGATCAAGTTCAGCATATACTTCATTCTGAAACAGACGTTTCCTCATGCCTTTGACAGAAGAGCGGCATTGGATGCTTGATGAAGCCAGGAATATTCTGTTGAAAACGTCTGGAGGCACGTTTTTTTCACATGAGGGGAAAAAAGTTTCTTTTAACAAACAAGCCCAAATCCTTGTAGCAGATATGTGGAAAGTATTAGAAGAAAAAGGAGATGGCTGCTTTAAGACATCTCCAGACCAGGCGCAGTGGCTCACACCTGTAATCCCAGCACTTTGGGAGGCAGAGGCAGGCCGATCACCTGAGGTCAGGAGTTTGAGGACCAGCCTGGACAACATGGTGAAATCGCGTCTCTACTAAAAATACAAAAAAATTAGCCAGGTGTAGTGGCGGGTGCCTGTAATTCCAGCTACTTGGGAGGCTGAGGCACGAGAATCGCTTGAACCTGGGAGGTGGACTTTGGAGTGCGCTGAGATTGTGTCACTGCACTCCAGTCTGGGCGACAGAGCAAGACTCTGTCTCAAAACAAAACAAAAAAACAAAACACATCTGCAGTATTACTTGTTTGCTACTACAGATTACTTCAGCTTCTTGCTCACCTTGGACCTCTGAAATACTCTTATGAACTACTGAAGAACCTTTCCAAAGCAGAAATACTGTCATATGGGGATAAACAAGAGTAGGAAATCAGCATGCTCACTTTGGTTGTGTTGAGCTGATCTGCGATTGCCCTCTGGGGCTTATTGGAAAAGGAACAAAAAACGACGTATCACCGTGTATTCCCAACTTCATCATTTATCTGCTTAATTTTGACTATATTTTTCTTTTCTGTGGACACACTGTTAGAAATAGTGAAGGCACTTTGTTTTCTTTAAGTATCATTTCTTAAAATTAATCATGCCTTATGTGACTAATCTTCAGTGATAATATTTCATCTATTCAATTGATATCATTTCTCAAAATGTAATTTTGATACAAAGGAGAGAGATAAGCTACGGTCTCTGATGCATGAGTGCTGTTGCTTTTATAAAAAATCAGTGTTGACACCTTATTTTAAATGTTTTATTGGTAATGAGAGTGGGTTTTGTACACCATGATCTTCAATTTAGCATACCTATGCAGAATTTTTTTTTTCAGAGTAACTATACTGAAATTGAATAATGATTTTCAAAATTTTTCTTAAAAAAGAATAAAAAAAAGGATTCTACTGCTTTTGGTTGTTTTCATTATAGGTATAGCACTTCCCGGGGTCCTGTGGGTATCTATAACTGGTTTGATATATACAGACATATAGGTATAGACTTATCTATCTAGAAAGAATGTATTATAACTGGTTTGTATCTATTTTACATATTATACAGTTGACCCTGGAATAACAAAGGTTTGAACTGTATGGGTCCACTTATACATGGATTTTTTAACACCACATGTGGTTCAAAAATACAGTATTCAGGGGATGTGAAACGCTCATACATGGAAAGCCAACTTTGTGTACACATGGGTTCCCCATGGCTGACTGTGGGACTTCAGTATGCAAGGATTTGGGTATAAGCAGGTGGTCCTGGAACCAATCCTCCACATATATGAGGGATGGACTATATAGCTCTTGAGTTAGAATTCCTCTATTCAATCTTCTGTTAATCTTTTATTTTTTAAATGAGAGTCAAGAAAAGACAAAATCAAGAACAGAAAGTAATGAGGATAAGCTATGGCTCTAAGAAAAGTGGTTAGCTAGATGTCTTTATAATCAGGTAATGTGACTGGTAAATCAGGGAATGATACAAGTATTACACAGAAAACATGTCAGTTCATATGTGCTTTTTCCCACCCAGGAGTTAAAAGAGCAGAAGCACAGAATTATAACCTCTGGCAGGAAGAAAAAAAGCCCTGAGCTCTATGGCTGCAAAGTGAGTTCTTTCAGCTGTTTTAAGAACCTTGAAAAATGAATGTCTACATCCACGGCTTCTTCCCAGAGGCACAACCCCAGCCTTATAGGACTTTAAGGATTTATGGCAAGGTGTACTTCCTCTACCCTTAGAGATCTACTTTCCTCTGCAGTTTTAGCAACCAGAAGCGAGCATTTCCATTCTGCTGTTTTTGGGTGCATTTTAAAATATCCTGTGATAGGCTGATTTGCCTCCCGGGTTCTGCAAGAACCAATTAATGTTTCTGTTAATGCTGTGGTCACAGTTGCACAGGTTTTGGGTGGTCTATCGCAGGCCTATTATTCCCATGAGCTCTATTAGTTTTAGAGTACAATTTTGCAGACTGTAAGATTTTTCAAGAACATATATATTATGTCACAGCAGAAAAGTCTGTATTCCAAGCCCCGGTTTCTTTCTATAAAATTACTATTATAGAAATCAAACATGATAACACACATTTAATCCACTAGTTGGCCCAAAATAATAGGCTTCTTAATGTATCTTTGTTACTTTTACCTTAATATTCTCATACAAACAAAAATGGGTATGAGAATGGGCTTTAGTAAACATCAGTCCTAAATTATATACTCTAGCCTGTGTCTGGGACGTCTCTTCCTTTAAAGGTAAATGGAATTAATTTCAAACAGCTTTTAGATGAACTGGACTCAGTGCACTCCAAACCTCCCCAGTTACCAGGGTTGTTCTACCTGGGCATCAAACTCAGATACTGTGTAGCTTTTCAGTACCCTTAAAGACAAATGTTATATCAACAGCAAGAACTTGAAATGTACAACTTTTCTAAATCTATAATACCAAAAACTAAATTAAAAAAGTACATACCCATATATGCTGCCCAATGGATAGCACGCCTATCTTTCTTGTCAAAAGCATTGATATTGGCACCTCTAGACAAGAGTAGTTTGACCATCTGGAATAAAAGTAAACATGGTGTCATCAAAATTGTGAAGCACAACTGTCTATAAGTGTACATTTGTGACAGTTACTTATCTCAATTTCTCTGGCACTACATTTCTGCAGTTGCTGAACAGAAGGAGCTAGACTAAATACTGAAGGTCATTTAACATAACAGGACAATGTATGAAAAAATGGTTAACTGTGGGTACTACTGAAGTCAGGCATCAGTACCTTTTTAGGATGCCACTTTGCACCTTGGTATTTTACGAACTAAATACAAATCTGGAAAGTCTAAGGCTGAATATTTAATAAGAGGTTTTGTTCCTATTCATAGTCCAAAATGTTAAAAGTGCATTCTCATTCTAGAAATGTCTTAAACTTAATTCAAACACAAACATAGTGCCTACAACATAATTAGACCTGAAGGTCACTGCATAGTCTGTGTGTACCAAAAATAGTAACTGCAACTAACCATATTTATGATAATTTCTCCACTGGAAGGCTACTGCAGATTTCAAATAGGGATACATCTATAACCTTAACTGCAGTAGAGGCAAGGATTCTTTATATTGCAAAATCAGAGAAGTACAGTAGTCTCCCCTTATCTGCAGTTTCGCTTTCTGCATTCAATTACCTGTCATCAACCATAGTCTGAAAATAAGTGACTACACTGCAGTTAGTGGGACATTTTGAGGGACAAACTACACTCATGTAACTTGTATTAAAATTGTTCCACTTTATCATTATCTCTTACTGTGCCTAAATTATAAACTAAATTTTATCATTGGTATGTATAGAAAAAAAACATAGTATCTATAGGGTTTGGTACCATCCAACGTTTCAGGCATCCATAGGGGGTCCAGGAATATATCCTCTGTAGATAAGTGGGAACTACTTTGAAAAAGACATGATAGCCACTAGCTCCCAGCCACAGAATCTTGGGAATATTACTTTACCTATGAGCTTCTATCCCTGCAACAAAAATGAAAGACTAGACAAGTTGGCTTCAAAGGTTCTTCTGTTACCTTCTACAAATCTTCAGCATACACATAAACTCCAACCTTTGCTATGACAACACCTGCCACAGACAACATTTGCTGTGTAAGATAACTAAATAGCAATTTTCTTAAATTGTTTTGATGGTTCTGTCACTAAAGAATTCTCTTGATTAAATGTTAATAAACTACTAAAAAGCAGGTTTTCTAAATTCTGCCTTCCTTTGCTATTTACTCTACTTCTAGAAGAACAATAACATATCTCTGTCTTCACACATTTTTTCCTCCCACAATAATAGAACATACTTTTCCTGTTCTGTTAGAAGAGTTGGCAGTGTTCTCCTTGGTCACCCCAGGTTGACTGTGCACAAGTAGTACCTACTAAATACATTTCTAAACTTAAGAAAGTTATGAAAGGAGGCAAAATTAGTCAAAAATGAGAAAGAAAAATAGTACTGTATGCTTTTACTATGCAAAAATGCAAGTTCTTTAATAACTGGGGCGGGGGGAAGGGGTGGACAGAAGAAGAGAAAAATCACTGAATGCCACCTACCTCACCATGTCCACTGAAAGCTGCATGATGTAATGCAGTCCTCCCTGCTCGATCAGATACGTTTACATTACTCAGAAGAGGTACCAAAGCTTCAGCACACTTTACAGCTTTATTAGCAGCAGCTATATGTAAAGGGGTTTGCCAATTTTTGTCTCGAGCATTAACATCTGCAGAATGCTTCAAAAGTACCTGAACTGCTTCCTAAAACATATGAAGATAAAAGTTACAAAAGACAAATGAGTACAAATGAGTAAGAGTTTGAGAAGTTATTTCTATATATAGTGTGCATGTGTTTGTGTATAAATATATATGTGCATAAATCTACATTTATTGTGTATTGTGTATAAATCTACATATGAAGAAAATAAAAAAGCTCTCATAGAATTCACTATAAACAAGTAGGAATTTACCCAAGGAAACAAAACATTTTGAATGTAAAGGTGATACTCAGAGTACTCAGAGCCATATAACATGCATCAAGATCAAATATTCCCTTTCCCTACCCTACCATTAAATGCATAAACATTCCTATCAAAATATGCAAGAAGAAATACTAACAACTATTATTCAAAACATTCATTTCTTATATCTTATTTTATAGGTAACAAGATACAATTTATAGTTTGAATAAATAGTTTTTTGGTTTTAAGAGACAGAATCTCACTCTGTTGCCCAGGCTGGAGTGCAGTAGAACAATCACAGCTCATTGTAACTTCAAATTCTTAAGTGATCCTCCCACCTTAGCTTCCTGAGTAGCTAGGACTACCGGTGCATGCCACCATGCCTGGCTAATTTTTTAATTTTTTTGTAGAGACAAGGTCTTGCTATGTTGCCCAGGCTGGTCTCAAACTCCTGGCCTCAAGTGATCCTCCTGCCTGGGCCTCCCGAAATTTTGGGATTACAAACGTGAGCCAGTTGTAGAGCCATGCCTGGCTCTTTGAACAATTTTAAGTAATAGATTTATTACTTTACATTGCATATATAAAATTAAAACATACTCAATGTATTATATTTTCAATGTATTATACAGGCTATATTTTACAAAATGAAAATCACTAGGATCTATTTCATGGAGAAAAAAAAAAAAAGACACAACATATACAAAGTTGTTTTGCAGTGCTGCTGAGAGAGAAAGTTAAGGCAATTTAAGAGTCTACTGTCCAAGGGATTTATCTCCCAGAAGTGCATGGAAAAGCTCACAACACTACCTCTATAAATTGGACTCATGGCAGAATTCCAAGGAATTCAGTAGGCCTTAACATTAACCAATATAATCAGAACTAAACTCAGCAAAATTTTTCTCCTTTCAGTGATAATCCTACTTTTTGGTAAATGAATGCCAAACTACATATGAAAATGAAAATGACCAAAACCAAAACAGAATATGGGTTCTCGTGTCAATTCTATTATTTACAAGGCATACTATTCAAGTCCTATAAAACTAACCCTAAATGTTCTTATCTGCAAAGAAGATGGGGGTGGGGGAAATAACATCTGCCTACCACTCTTTTCAAGTATGCTATAAAGCACAATAAACTAATGTACATGAAAAGTGTTAGAAAGTGAAAATAGCTATAAATATACAGAGCATCCAGGAAGACTGAACAAAATACTATTAGCCATGAATCACCCATATCATTCTAGGCCTCTGAAATAAAAAGTAGTCGGAACTGTTTGAAACATGGGAAATAGCACCAGTACTTAATAGGGTTGGCAAAAGACTGAAGAGATGCCCAGTTATCTATCAAATTGCGAAGGAAGTCAGCCAGCTAATCAAAGACATATGGAGGCCTATCACTCCACAATTCCATAACAGTGATTTATCCAAAAGAAATTTTTAAAAAGTCCATCCAAGAATACTCATAGTAGTTTTATTCCTAACCACCAAAAACCAGAAATGCAAATGTTCATGAATAGAAAAATGGATAAACAAATAGTATATCTGTACTATAATATTCCTCAGCAATGAAAACGAACCAATAATGCATGAAACATGGATAAATCTCAAAAACGCTGAAGAGAAGTCGTGACACAAGAATACATATTGTATGATTCCATTTTTATAAAGTTCTAGAATACGGAAATTATGCTGAGAGAAATCAGAACACTGGCTGCCTCTGGGGACAGGGAAGACTGACTGAAAAGGGACATGAGGGGACTTGCCAGGTAACAGAAATCTTCTATATCTTGACTGGGATAAAGGTTACACAGGCGAAAACATTTGGCAAAACTTAAGGGTGTACACTAAAAAAATCATGCATTTTAATTGTAAGTTATATTTCAATTTAAAAAGGAATATGGAAAGAAGAATAGATATAGAACACTCACAAAATTATGGAAAACAAGGTATAAACACTATCAAGATTCCTGATCCTCACCTCTGAGAAGAGTACACTGTGACTTGGGGAATCTAAAACTAACACTATATTGGGAAATGTTAGTAGGTATGTTAGTGGATATAATAAATAATTTAAAATAAAATGAACAATTTGTAATTGGATAAACTGGGCAAACACAGAATACTAGAGATGTCAGCCTTGCCTTATTCACTCCCATTCTGGAATTCACAATACAAACATTAAAGCTTCTGGAAAGTTTGGGAAACACTTATGTCCCATTAGTATAAACAGGAAAATCAATTCTACATTTTTGTTTCACTAAAAAGCAGTAACAAATCTGGTTCATAGCAGGTGAGCGTAGGTAAGTGGGCACCTAAATAAGGCTTTAAAATAAACATAGCAATTAAGACACTGCAGTATCAAGACAGATCAAGGTGTGAACCCTGAGTCCATTATTTCCTACTCAGAGTAATACATGTCAGATCACAATAGCAGTGGTCTTTGAAAAATCAGAGAAAACTGAAGAAAATCCCTAAAGGCTGGAGACCTTAAAAAAGAAAAGGTGAATTTCTAGAACTACAAATCAAAGAGCCTGATTTCATACCCTAGGATAATTCTACATATTATCAGTGTATCATCATAAGCACACAGAAAATAATGTTGGGATAACCAAGGGCATAGATGATTTTATTAACAAAAAATATTATCATAGTAATCTAAACTCTAAATTTTCAGAGTATGTGTAAGAAATGCTGCTTGTGTCTTGATTTTTTTTAAAGTAAACATTCCATGACATTAATTCAAATGAATTATGAAGTATAGGATAATGACTAAAGGTTAAACAACTGTACTCAGAGAGTATTTATTATTACCTTGGGGTCAGTATAAAAGAGGCTTCACAGTACCAGTTTTCCCCTTTGGTTCTATCTTTTTTAGTATTTCTTACCATTGATTTGAAGGAAAGTACAGGAAAAACAAGGGCTTAACATATTTGCAAATAAACACAAAGCTTGGAGAGACCACACAATATCTCATGTGATAATAAAATTTAAACTCAGTTATCTTGATAGACCTAAAATGTAATTCCTGATTAGGTTAAAATGTAAGTTGTATGCTCTCCAGTAGTGTGATTTGGCTTTTTTAACACACACACTCACACATATACACACACACCCCCTCCCCCCAAAAAAACAAACAAAAACCCAACTCCTAATACTCGGATATCCATTTATTCAGAAAAATATGCAGCATTTACACAGAACTGAACTACATACTCCTCTTAGAGAATGACAGTCATAAACCATAGTAGTAGAGACAGACTGAGACAGCCAGCTAGTAGGAGGTAGTGTGGAAACTATGTCACTGAAGGAGAGTTGGGGTGTCTGGGATATTTAACCTGAAGCAGTCTCTCTTAACATAGGTTCAGTGAGATAATTAAGCACTTAAGGTAGTACTGTATGTGCTAAATTAAGTTCTCTCCTATGCATCTACCACTGTGCTAGCTATTCTGTCCTTAGGAGAATTTAGAAAACAGTCACTCCAATCAGCTTGCACAGGGTTTAGTTCTCTCATGGTATTTCAAAAATATAAACCAAAAGCCATCAGTGAAAAACCCATCTCTCTGTGGCCATAGCTATATTTTCTGTTAAATTTAATAAGCATAGCTACTTTTGCTCTCAGGACTTAATGAAAATAAGTAACGATAGTGAAAGTGATACTCTTGACACTACTGAATAGGTTTTCTGACAGTTTCACTAGTTAGGAGACTTTATTTTCAAAAGAAAAATGATACTCAGTGTTTACAGAAGTTGTATCCTTTCGGAATGGCCACATTTTATAGCTGTTTCTCATAATCCTGCAAAAGAGTATCAATACTACACAGCCTTGTAATTTTAGTTCTTTTCTTTTTTTTAGATGGAGTTTCATGTTTGTCACCCAGGCTGGAGCACAATGGCGCGATCTTGGCTCACCTCCACGTCTGCCTCCCAGGTTCAAGGGATCCTCCTCAGCCTCCATAGTAGCTGGAACTACAGGCACGCACCACCAAACCTGGCTAATTTTTTTTTTTTCCCGTATTTTTCATAGAGATGGGGTTTCACCATGTCGGCCAGGATGGTCTCGAACTCCTGACCTCAGGTGATCTGCCCACCTCAGCCTCCCTAACTGCTGGGATTCCAGGCGTGAGCCACCGCGCCTGGCCAATACCATATTTTCTTTATCCAGTCGTTGACTGATGCATATTTGGGTTGGTTCCGTATTTTTACAATTGCAAATTGTGCTGCTATAAACATGTGTGTACCAGTATCTTTTTATAATGACTTCTTTTCTCTGGATAGACACCTATGTAGTGGGACTGCTAGATCAAATGGTAGATTTAGTTCTTTAAGGAATTTCCACACTGTTTTCATAGTGGTTGTACTAGTTTACATTCCCACTGACAGTGAAAAAGTGTTCTCTTTTCACTGCATCCACACCAACATCTATTATTTTTTGATTTTTTTGACTATGGCCATTCTTGCAGGACTAAGGTGGTATCGCTTTGTGGTTTTGATTTACATTTCCCTGATAATTAGTGATACTATTTTTCCATGTTTGTTGGCCTTCTGTACATCTTCTTTTGACAATTGTCTATTCATGTCCTTAGCCCACTTTTTGATGGGATTCTTTCTTATTTTCTTGCTGATTTGTTTGAGTTCCTTGTATATTCTGGATATTACTTCTTTGTTAGGTGTATAGATTGCAAGGATTTTCTCCCACTCTGTGAGGTGTTAATGCTGCTGATTGTTTTCTTTATTTTATTTATTTATTTATTTATTTATTTATTTATTTATTTATTTATTTATTTATTTTGAGATGCAGTCTTGCTCTATCGCCCAGGCTGGAGTACAGTGGCACAATCTCGGCTCACCACAATCTCCACCTCCCGGATTCAAGTCATTCTCCTGCCTCAGCCTCCCAAGTAGCTGGGATTACAGGCGCGTGCAACTACGCCTGGCTAATTTTTGTATTTTGAGTAGATGGGGTTTCACCATGTTGGCCAGGCTGGTCTTGAACTCCTGACCTCAAGTGATCTGCCCATCTCCCAAAGTGCTGGGATTACAGGCATGAGCCACCACGCCCAGCTTTTGCTGTTTTTCTTTTGCTGTGCAGAAGCTTTTCAGTTTAATTAAGTCCCATCTATTTATCTTTGTTTTTGTTGCATTTGCTTTTGAATTCTTGGTCATGAAGTCTTTGCCTAAGCCAATTGTCTAGAAGCGTTTTTCTGATGTTATCTTCTAGAATCTCCATGGTTTCAGGTCTTAGATTAAGTATTTGATCCTCCTTGAGTTGATTTTTGTATAAGGTGAGAGATGACGATACAGTGTCATTCTTCTACATGTGGCTTGCCAACTATCCCAGCACCATTTGTTGAACAGGGTGTCCTTTCCCCACTGTTTTTGTTTGCTTTGTCCAAGATCAGTTGGTTTTAAGTATCTGGCCTTATTTCTGGGTTCTATTTCTGTTCCATTGCTTTATATGCCTATTTTTATACCAGTACTATGCTGTTTTGGTGACTATGGCCTTGCAGTATAGTTTGAAGTCAGGTAATGTGATGCCTCCAGAATTTTTCTTTTTGCTTAGTCTTGCTTTGGCTCTGCAGGTTCCTTTTTGGTTCCATATAAATTTCAGAATTTTTTTTCTAATTCTGTGAAGAATGATGGTGGTATTTTGATGGAACTTGCACTGAATTTGTAGATTGCTTTTGGCAGTATGGTCATTTCTGCACCATTGATTCTACCCATCCATGAGTATGGGATGTGTTTTTAATTATGTTGTCTATGACTTCTTTCAGCCGTGTTTTGTAGCCTTCCTTGTAGAGGTCTTTCACCTCCTTGGTTAGGTATACTCCTAGCTATTTTACTGTTCTTCTGTAGCTATTGTGAAAGAGAATGAGTTCTTGATTTGATGCTCAACTTGGTCGCTGTTAGTATATAGCAGAACTACTGATTTGTGTACATTAATTTTGTGTCCTGAAACTTTGCTATATCCATTTACCAGTTCTAGGAGCTTTTTGGTTTCTAGGAGTCTTTAGGGTTTTCTAAGCATGCGATCATATCAGCAGCAAACAGTGACAGTTTGACTTCCTCTTTACTGATTTGGATGCTCTTTCTTTCTTTCTCATGTCTGATGTCTCGGGCTAGGACTTCCAGTACTATTTTGAATAGAAGTGGTGAAAGTGGGCATCTTTCTAGTTCTCAGGGGGAATGCTTTCAAGTTTTCCCATTCAGTAAAATGTTGGATGTGGGTTTGTCACATATAGCTTCTATTACCTTAAGGTATATCCCTTCTATGCTGATGTTGCTGAGAGTTTTAATCATAAAAGGATGCTGGATTTCATCAAATGTTTTTTCTGCATCTATTGAGGTGATCATGTGATATTTGTTTTTAATTCTGTTTATGTGGTGTATTACATTTACTGACTTAGGTATGTTAACAGCACCATCCATGCACCCCTGGTATGAAACCCACCTGATCATGGTGGATTATCTCTTTGATATGCTGTTGGATTTGGTTTGCTAGTATTTTGTTGAGGACTTTTGCACCTACGCTCATCAGGGATATTGGTCTGTAGTTTTCGTTGTTACGTCCTTCCCTGGTTTTGGTATGAGGGTGACACTGGCTTCATAAAACGATTTAGGAAGGATTGCCTCTTTTGGAATAGCATCAATAGGACTGGTACCAATTCTTCCTTGAATGTTTGATAGAATTCAGCTGTGAATCTATCCAGTCCTGGACTTTTTATTTGATGGCAATTTAAAAATTATCATTTTAATCTTGCTGCTTGTTATTGGTCTGTTCAGAGATTCTATATCTTCCTAGTTTAATCTAGGAAGGTTGGATATTTCCAGGAACTTATCCATCTTCTCTACGTTTTCTAGTTTATGCGTGTAAAGGTGTTCATATTAGCCTTGGATAATCTTTTATATTTCTGTACTATCATTTGTAATATCTCCCATTTCATTTCTAATTGAGCGTATCTGGTCTCTTCTTTTCTTGGTGAATCTTGCTAATGGTGTATCAATGTTACTTATTTTTTCAAAGAAGCAGTTTTTGTTTCATTTATCTTTCTAGTTTTTTTTTTTTTAATTTTGGTTTCAATTTCATTTAGTTCTGCACTGACGTTCATGATTTCTTTTCTTCTGCTGGGTTTGGATGGTTCTTGTTCCTCCAGTTCCGTGAGGCATGGCCTTAGATTGTCTATTTGCGCTCTTTCAGACTTTTTGATGTAGACATTTAATGCCATGAACTTTCCTCTTAGCACTACTTTTGCTGTATCCCAGAGGTTTTGATAGGTTGTGCCACTATTATCATTCAGTTCAAAGAATTTTTCAATTTCCATCTTGATTTCCTTGTTGACCCAATGATCATTCAGGAGGTTATTTAATTTCCATGTCTGCATGGTTTTGTGGCTTCCTTTTGGAGTTCATTTCCAATTTTATTCCACTGTGGTCTGAGAGAATACTTGATACATGTTAGGTTTTATTAAATTTACTGAGACTTGATGAGCGGCCTATCATATGGTCTATATTGGAGAACATTTTATGTGCTGATGAATAGAACGCATATTCTGCAGTTGTTGGGTAGACTATTCTGTAAATATCTGTCAAGTCCATTTGTTGTAGGGTATAGTTTAGGTCCATTGTTTCTTTGTTGACTGTCTGTTTTGATGATCTGTCTAGTGATGTCAGTGGAGTATTAAAGTCCTCCACTATTATTGTGTTGCTATCTCATTTCTTAGATCCAGTAGTCATTGTTTTACAAGTTTGGGAGCTCCAGTGTTAGGAGCATATATATTTAGAACTGTGATATTTTCCTGTTGGACTAGTCCTTTTATCATTATATAATGGCCCTCTTTGTTTTTTCTAACTGCTATTGCTTTAAAGTTTGTTTTGTCTGATATAAAAATAGTGATCCTTGCTCATTTTTGGTGTCCATTTGCATAGAATATCTTTTTCTACTCCTTTACCTAAAGTTTCTGTGAATCCTTACGTTAGGTGAGTCGACTGAAGACAGCAGAAACTTGGTTGGTGAATTCTTATCCATTCTTCCATTCTGTATTCTTTAAGTGGAGCATTTAGGCCATTTACATTCAATGTTAGTATTGAGATGTGAGGTACTATTCTATTCCTCATGCTATTTGTTATGCCTGAAAACCTTTTTAAAAACAAAAACAAAACAAACAAACAAACAAAAAAAAACCTGTATTATTGTTACTCAGGTCTTGTAAGATTTATGGTTTAAGGAGGTTCTATTTCGGAGTATTTCAAGAATTTCTTTCAAGATTTAGAGCTCCTTTTAGCAGTTCTTGTAGTGCTGGCTTGGCGGTGGTGAATTCTCTCAGAATTTGTATGTCTGGAAAAGACTGTATATCCTCCTTCATTTATGAAGCTTAGTTTCACTGGATACAAAATTCTTGGCTGATAATTGCTTTAAGGAGGCTAAAATAGACCCCAATCCCTTCTAGCTTTGTAGGGTTTTACTGAGAAATCTGCTGTTAATCTGACAGGTATTTCCTTTATAGGTTACCTAATGCTTTTGCCTCATAACTCTGAAGATTCTTTCCTTCATCTTGACTTTAGATAACGTGATGATTATGTCCCTAGGTGATAATCTTTTTGTGATGAATTTGCCAGGTGTTCTTTGAGCTTCTTGTATTTGTATGTCCAGATCTCTTGCAAGGCTGGGAAAGTTTTCCTCAATTATTCCCTCAAATATAGTTTCTAAACTTTAAGATTTCTCTTCTTCCTCAGGAACACCAACTATGCTCAGGTTTGGAAATTTAACACAGTCCCAAACTTCTTGGAGGCTTTGTTCATTTAAAAAGAATTTTTTTCTTTGTCTTTGATGGATTGGGTTAATTTCAAAAGCCTTGTCTTCAAGCGCTACAGTTATTCTGTTTGTTTGATTCTATTGCTGAGACTTTCCAGTGCATTTTGCATTTCTCTAAGTGTGTCCTTGATTTCTAGAAGTTGTGATTGTTTTTACCTATTTCACTAAAGAATTTTCCTTTCATATTCTATGTTATGTTTTTAATTTAAATTGGACTTCACCTTTCTCTGGTGCCTCCTTAATTAGCTTAACAATCAACCTTCTGACTTCTTTTTCTGGCAATTCATAGATTTTGTCTTGGTTTGCATCCATTGCTGGTAAGCTGGTATATTTTGGGCGTGTTAAATAACCTTGTTTTGTCATATTACCAGAATTGTTTTTCTGGTTCTTTCTCACTTGGGTGGACTATGTCAGAGGGAAGATCTGGGATTCAAGGACTACTGTTTAAATTACTTTGTCCCACAGGGTGCTCCCTTGATGTGGTGTTAGCCCACTTCCCATAGGAATGGGGACTGCTGAGAGCCAAACTGTAGTGATTGTTTTCCTCTTCTGGGTCTAGTCACCCACTGGAGCTACTAGGTTTCGGGCTGGTACTGGGCAATGTCTGTAAAGAGTCCTGTGATGTGATCTGTCTTCAGGTCCCACACCTGTGGATACTAGACCCTGCTCCAGTGGAGGTAGCAGGGGAATGAAGTAGACTCTGAGGGTTCTTGGTTGTGTTTCTGTTTAGTGATTTGTCTTGTAATTTTTTGATTGAAGAGTAGAATTAAGAAACTTACTAGGATTATTTACTTTCTAACCTACAACTTGCCCTTAAATTCAGGCTGAGCACATAGTTTTTAAAAATTAGGAATTAAGTCTCTGGCAGAATTTGCTGTCTTCCTCTAATGTTAATTTTTCTTTAGTAATTTTGGTCTGTTTTACAACTTCTGCAAATATATAAATTGTACCTTCTTCTGACTTAATCTCTTAAAAATCCATTATTTTAATAGCCACAATTCCAAGAGTCTTAATACAAAATGTGTAGGTACGGCTAACATTAATATGTTCCAATAACAGTAATGTTTATTTTAACTGCTTTTATTTAAAGAAACATCTTTATGGAGGGTTAACCACAAAATTAGTAACATTACAATGGAATTTCAGAATTCAAAGTATTTTGGCTAATATGTCTTAGTTTTTATAATTCCTAGACTTGCCCAACATCGCGCAGCTGAAAAGTTGCACGTAATAACTGAAGCCAGTATCTCCAAACCTAAGTTCCATAAGTTCATAAGCTATAGCACATCAAGGACCCAGTTCAGAGTTAGGTTGTGTGTTCAGTTGCACCCACTGTCCCCTCCCTTCTTCTCCTAACTAGGAGGCTACAGCTAATAGATTGTCTCTGTTAACTACAGGGTTTGTAATCCTTCCCACTCACATTTCACCTTTATGACTCCTCACTTGCCCAGCTCTTGCTCTGGGTTCAAGATGTAGTTCACAATGAGGAATACAAAAAAGGACCAAGAGACAGAAGCTCTGTAGTTTGTCCTGAGGCGCTAGTTAGAGTTCCCTTTCCTCCTCCCAAACTAGATAGTCCCCAGTAGCTATACTTAGGAGTTCCTTTCTTAACCTCACAATTTGAATAACTAAAGAAATACTAGATGAACATAAACTTATACTATCACATACTTTTGTATTTTAAATTATTTTTTAAGCTTTGCAACAAGCTACAACTACTATAAAGTATGTAAAAGAGGTGCTTTGGACACAATGCATTTTAGAAAAGCACTGAATACACATTATAAAGTAAAGTAACAGAAAAAAAAAACAAAAAAAAACAAAGAAGATCCAGGTTTTGTCCCATCTTAATAGCTGAATAGTTTTTCATGAATCATTAACTATATAGTTTCCTCAAGACATCTAGCCCACAAAGATGTCCTCAGGACTAAAAGATATGAAAATATAAAATACCTTGCAAATAGTGAACATTTTCTAAAATGTCAGTTATCTTGACAAGCAAACAATATACAGGGCTGTAAACAAGAAGGAACTGTTCTTCCTTGTAATTCCTCTCAAATATTTTGAAGTTATAGATTTATAACTGGTAAAATGTGCAATCAAGTAATGGTTTTGAAGTTAATTTCAGTGTTTAGCTAAGTAACATTTCAATTAATTATTATACATTGATGAGATTATTTCTTGATCACAATCAGTGTAACCTTTGTAACAGACTATTGTAAACAGGTAGAGAAAAACCCTGAGGAAGGTTATGTAGGACAGAAAAATGATCTCTCTTGTAGAAGAGACAGAGGTAGGGTTTTCTATTCTCTGCTATTTTAGACTGCAAGAGGCCTTATAAACAAAAGAAATGAAACAATTAACTTGTTTTGTACAAATTCTAAAGTAAAATGACCAGCTGAGGTATCTCAGTAGCTTTTCCTTCTTTCGAAAACATAGAATTTGACTATGGATTCACAGGTATGCCTATTTAATGTTTTCATATACAATATACTTACTAAGAGAAATGTCATACCTCACTACAAGATGCAACTGCTCTGTGTAAAGGTGTCAACCATTTGCTGTCTTTGGCATTAACTCTAGCTCCTGCAACAAGAAGAAAAAAATAAATTGAAATATTGTACATAAAATATTTTTAATAAATCTCCTGAAATAGTAGTTATATATAATCCAAATTGGATAAATGACAATTGAAAATAACTTTATTTTTTATACTTTCTGCTGATAAAATTACCCTTAGAATATAAAACAAAATTAGCCTTTTAAATTGATATAATTATCCAATAAAGTCTTAGTTTTCTTTGTTTAAAACAAAATAAACATCATTTTATATACAGGTTAGAAAAGCCACCTTTATCCAGAGCNCAACAAGAAGAAAAAAATAAATTGAAATATTGTACATAAAATATTTTTAATAAATCTCCTGAAATAGTAGTTATATATAATCCAAATTGGATAAATGACAATTGAAAAATAACTTTATTTTTTATACTTTCTGCTGATAAAATTACCCTTAGAATATAAAACAAAATTAGCCTTTTAAATTGATATAATTATCCAATAAAGTCTTAGTTTTCTTTGTTTAAAACAAAATAAACATCATTTTATATACAGGTTAGAAAAGCCACCTTTATACAGAGCATATTCAAGGTAAAAATCAGACCCCATTTTAGAATGCGTGTTAAAAAAACCAAATAAATAAATGAATATACGAATATACTTAGAGATAAAATGACTATTTTAAAGTATTCATTACATTTCTTTACTAATGAATATACCACGCCATAAGGTAAGATGATAACATCAAAATAGTTCTCCAGCCATGATTAAAAACACATTAGTACTATAAAGTTATTGTATAAGATAGAAACAATGGTTATAGACTTAGAAAAATAATTGAGAAAGAAATGAACCAACTCATGTCTTTCTAGGTTATATCTAAAGTTTAAGAAAGAAATTTTCGGCCGAGACGAGCAGATCACGAGGTCAGGAGATCGAGACCATCCTGGCTAACACGGTGAAACCCCGTCTCTACTAAAAAATGCAAAAAACTAGCCGGGCGAGGTGGTGGGCGCCTGTAGTCCCAGCTACTCGGGAGGCTGAGGCAGGAGAATGGCATAAACCCGGGAGGCGGAGCTTGCAGTGAGCTGAGATCCGGCCACTGCGCTCCAGCCCGGGCGACAGAGTGAGACTCCGTCTCAAAAAAAAAAAAGAAAGAAAGAAAGAAATTTTCTTAAACAAATCAATTTTGTACACTTGTTTAAAAATCATTAAGTCAGTGGACAAAAATTAACCTTAATAGAATGCAAACACATTTTAAGACAAAAAAATTTACATTATTTGAGGACAGAATAATTTATCTCCCATATTAAATCCACTGATTTAGTATTTAAATCCTAATAAAATAAAAGCAGCACATGCATGTAGGATAATTCTATTAATATATCTTAAGTAGAGAAGAAACAGCCCTCGTTCTTGGAAGTATAGAACTGGCTGATAGATCCTATCCTATAAACAATCTTAGATTTATATCCCAAATCCTAAATCACTCGTTTCTAAATGATGAAATACAGGTACAGAAAACAGCCCAACATCAGAGTCAACTATAACAGAAACAAAGCTTCACACTTCCTAACGCTTACATTATTTCTAGGTTTTGAGTGTGAGGAATCAGGGAATAATCAAGTGCAGTGACTTCAAGTAATGTTTTCAATTTACTAGCTCCGGGTCCCTAAGTAGTTGTGTGATCCCTCTGAACCCAAGTTTCTTCATCTATATAACAGATTTAATAGTACTTTGTTACAAAAATTAACATACAATAAATGTACCTAGTACATAATAGCAGATATGTTAGAGGTAGACTTTAAAGCCTTGAAAATGAGAGAAAATAAAATGAAATAAAGGTGTTAAGAAACATCCACAAATGTAGTAGTTGAGATGCTGAGAGTAGCCGAGTTCTTTGTGAGCAGTGACAGTGAGGACACAAAGAATCAAGAGCCAATTAGAGAGCTTTGAACAATGCTCAGAGTTAGGCTATGGGAGAAAGAAAGGAAGACAGTAAATAAAGAACCAGCCAGAGAGCATGACATACCCATGTAATAAACATTTGGGCAACTATCTGCCAGGCACTGTGGAACCCAAGATGGTTACAACACAAACTGCCTAATCACAGTAATGCCAACGTTTGTTTTGGGTATAAGACGGAATGTAGAAAGTACACACATTTGAAATGTTTGCCAGCTGGAAGCTGGAACCCTAGAGATAGTGAAGGAGTGACACAGAAGCTAGTGTCCTTGGTTTTCCCACTTATCTGCTTAGGACTTCAACGGTTCTCTTTAAGCACTGTGCCTCTTTCTACAGGTTTATATTTATGTGCATATACTATCTATACACAGTAGAAAGGAAAGCCCTGGCAGTAAGGCCCAAAAGGTATCAACCCAGACACCCAGTACAGACAGTATCCTGAATCAACAAACGCAAAGAAGAAATGAGGTCTCATGAAGGATGTTGAGAAGTCTGATTCAAAGTATTACTTAGCAGGAGAATAGAAGGGCATGGGGGCTCATGACTGTAATCCTAGCACTTTTGGGAGGCTAAGGTGGGCAGATTCCTTAAAGTCAGGAGTTCAAGACCAGCCTGGCCAACATGGTGAAACCCTGTCTCTATTAAAAATACAAAAATTAGCCAGATGTGGTGGCTCGTGCACACCCGTAATCCTAGCTACTTTGGAGGCTGAGGCAGGAATCACTTGAACCCGGGAGGAAGAGGTTGCAGTGAGCTGAGAATGTGCCACGTACTCCAGCCTGGGCAAGACAGTGAGACACCGTCTCAAAAAACGGAAGGTGGCTGGCACAAAAAACTGAGGAGACTCTCTATTTGCTAACGAAGATCTGAAAACAAAAAGTAAAAAAGCAGTAATTGTATGACTAATACACTTTACTTTTATGTAGAAAAGGAAGAGAGAATTATTTTATCTTATCACACAATGGTACCCCCTTGTTTCACTTTTCACAGCTTGTTACCCAATCAACCATGGCCTGAAAATATTAAGTGGAAAATTCCAGAAATAAATAATTCATAAATTTTAAATTTCTCACTGTTATGAGTAACATGATGAAATATGGCACCATCCTGCTCCATCCACCCAAGATATGGATCATCCCTTTGTCCATCGTATCTTGCATATGCTATCCACCCATTCCTTATGGGACCCTCTCGATTATCAGATTGACTATCATGGTATCACAATGTTTGGGTTCAAGTAACACTTACATTACTTAATAATGGCCCCAAGGTGCAAGAGTAGTGATGCTGGAAATTTGAGTATACCAAAAGAAGCAGTAAAATACTTCCTTTTAATGAAAAGGTGTAAGTTCTCAATAAAAAACAAATCATGCTGAGGTTGCTAGGATCTACAGTAAGAACAAATCTTCTACCTGAAATCCTGAAGAGGGAAAAAGAAACCTGTGCATAGTATATAGGGTTCAGTACTATCTGAGGTTTCAGGTATCTACTTGGGGGTCTTGGAACATACTCTTCAAAAGGGGGAACTACTGTATTTACTTAACATGCACAAAGAAACCGTACAGGAATGCTAAGATATTAATAAGAGGGGGTGCTTATATGTTTGTGTTGGTGATGGTGGGCACATTGAAAACTGGGCATATGGCAGGTACTAGGGTAGTAATGCAACTTTACTCTATATTGTACCTTTAAATATGTATATATTGGCCGGGTACGGTGGCTCACGCCTGTAATCCCAGTACTTTGGGAGGTCAAGGTGGGCGAATCTCTGACCTGAGGAAAGGAGTTCAAGATCAGTCTGGCCAACATGGTGAAACCCTGTCTCTACTAAAATTACAAAAAAAAATTAGCTTGGCATGGTGGCGGGCTACTGTAATCCAAGCTATTCGGGAGGCTGAGGCAGGAGAATTGTTTGAACCCGGGAGGTGGAGGTTGCAGTGAGCCTAGACCATGCCATTGCACTCCAGCTTGGTCAAAAAGAGTGAAACTATGTCTCCAAAAAAAAAAAAAAAAAAAAAAAAAAAAAAAAAAAAAAAAAAAAAAAAAAATTTATTTTTATTTTTTGAAAAAAAAAAAAAAAAGTATATATTTACTAATTTTTAAGCAAAACTGAATATTACCTATTCAAAAAATGAGATATATTTAAGAGAAAAGAAAAGGAATCGTCACAGAAAACATTCCAAGAATTTGGTCGGTTTCAGGTGCAAAGAAAAAAAAAAAGTAATTAGGA
>NW_016803028.1:991322-1001146 GCF_001698545.2 Rhinopithecus bieti | reverse complement strand
AAAAGGAATCGTCACAGAAAACATTCCAAGAATTTGGTCGGTTTCAGGTGCAAAGAAAAAAAAAAAGTAATTAGGAATAGGGTGAAGATAGTTTTTTCTTTCTTTTGCATATGGGTTATTAAATATACAACTGCATGAAGATTTAATGGTGTATTTGGGAGACTAAAGTAAAAAATGCTGCTGGTCTTATTGTGTCATTTTAAGTTACAATAATTAATTAGTCTTTCTCTTTATTTGTAATCAAATTTATTTATCAAAACACATAATTACGAAAAAGAATCTCCAATGGCTAACTGAGGATATATCATACTGCTACCTGGTACTGATTAAAAATGTGGCTTCTTTTGATTCCAAAGATACGTTTATCTTCAGAAATACTAGCACCATGGGATCATACTTTTTCTCAGAAGACAGTCATCTAATCTTTTATTAAATCATGCGGCTGGGCGCAGTGGCTCACGCCTTTAATCCCAGCACTCTGGGAGGCCAAGATGGGAGGATCACCTGAGGTTGGGAGTTCCAGACCAGCCTAACCAACATGGAGAAACCCTGTCTCTACTAAAAATACAAAATTAGCTGGGTGTGGTGGTGCACATCTGTAATCCCAACTACTCGGGAGGCTGAGACGAGAATTGCTTGAACCCAGGAGGCAGAGACTGCAGTGAGCCAAGATCGTGCCACTGCACTCCAGCCTGGGCAACAAGAGCAAAACTCCGTCTCAAAAAGAGAGAAAAAAAAAATCATGCATTTCTTCTAAGAGCCTAATCAAATGTTTTTAATTCCTTGGAAAATAAAGGTCAACTATGAGAAATCAGGGCTACATCTGAGGGCACCAATGAAACAATATTCCCCCACCCACATTAGTTAACTAATATGTGATTTATAATATAAACAGATAAATATGACACAGTAATGCACACTACAAGAACAGCAGTTGGCTGTGTTCCTATAAAATGAAAAATGGTGTAAAAGCAACAAACATAGCAGCACACTTCAGATAGTTCAGATTCCCAGAGCTCATGTCAGTGGGCTGTATAAAGGTAAACAGTTCTGTTCCACACAGAACACTCCAAAGTCATCTATATATTCATATATACATTAAACGACAAATTCATTCTAGAAATGGAAAAGACATTTTCAGAATATAGTTAACTAGTTCAATAGCTAGTTGGAGTATTAAACACCAGCTACAATAGCTAACAATGAGGATGGAGAGGCAGGGGAGGTAGGGAGAAATCACACCCACTTAAAGAAGTCTTTGTAGAAAGAAATAAAACCAAATGTCATTAACAGCCTCTGGTGGCATAATCACATGCCCTCTACATGGCAGAAGATAGTATTTGTGGTTTATAAGGATGACCTTAGGTAATCAAGAGAAGATTAATTTCTTATTTCCTACTCATTAAGACAGAAAAGAATATAAAATAGCAGTCCCATGTCATTTGCTGAAGTTAGGTTACTGGCAGAGCCTGTGGTGCGAAAAAGCACTGCTAAGAAACAAAAGACAATACACATAGCAATTTAAGAAAGATGTCATCAGTGAGTACTATAAACCAATATTTAGAGAAAACCTACATGCCAGAAACACATCTCATTAAATTCAAAATGGTTATGTCCAACTGTATAATCAATATTTTCTTTACAAGTCTTTCCTTGTCCCCCACAAATCCACGTATACCAACTGAACTTTCCCTTAAGATAAATAAGCAGCCAGAACCTATACTCACACACATATCTGAATTTAGATTCACCTTTCTAGAGTACAGATGTGATTGAGTTTCTGATATTATATGCAATAAATAATACAAACAACTAAAAATCAACTGCAGGATCATACCAGTTACATTACATGGAAAAACCCAGCTAATCAGTTTCCTCTCACCCAATCTTCTCACGTAACATTTCGCCCATATAAAAGTGCATTCTGAAACAATGGTTTTGTAAAAGAAAAGGCTACCTAAATCTAGAATTAAACGTCTAGCTATTTGGAGATAAAACAAATTCAAAAACAAAAACCTGATTTACTTACTTACATTAGTCTAGGGCTCTAGACAGCAATGCAGTTGAAGGGGGTCTGACCTTGTGAAGACACAGTCAAGGGTTAGTAGAAGGAACACTGGAGCAGGAGAGATAAGTGATCTCATAATGGCTGTATAACTAGCTGGCTATGTGACCTGGAACTGTTTCTTGGGGCCTGGGTCTTCATTTTGCAAATCATAATCCCTGCCTCCTATGCTGTGTGTCTGGTGAGGTGAGGGAGAGTTGGATATGAATATGTATGGATGGGAGGGGGTGAGGATAGGTCCCAGATTTAAACAACAAAGGGCACTCTTTCTACAGAGTTCTACAGTCAGCAACTCCATTAGGAGTATCCCATTTGACTCTAGATTTCATCCTGCAAGATAACTGATTGACTTATTTTCTCCTAATCTAATTGGTCACTAAGTTCTTCCAATTCTTTGATTTCTGAACCTCAATTACAGCTAACCCTTAAACAACACTGGTTCGAACTGCATGAGTCCACTTATATGTAGATTTTCTTCAATCTCTGCAACCCAAGACAGCAAACCCTCCACTTCCTCCTCACCTTATTCAATGTGAAGATGACCAGGATGAAGATGTTTATGATGATCTGTTTCCATTCAATACATAGTATGTATTCTCTTTAAGATTTTCTTAGTATTTTCATTTTATTGCTTATTTTATTGTAAGAATACAGTATATAATACATATAACATATAAAATACGTGTTAACTGTTTATGTTATTAGTAAGGCTTTTGGTCAACATTAGGCTATTAGTAGTTTTTAGGGAGCCAAAGGTTATATTCAAAGTTCCTAATGTGTTGGGGTTGGGGGAATCAGTGCCCCTAACCTCCACATTGTTCAAGGGTCAACAGTACCTGTAAAATAAAGAATTGTGCTAAATCATCCTTATGATCCATTTCCAGTTATAACATTCTATCCTAGTTTAGAATATTCAGAATAAATTATTTCTTACTTATTAAACCTTGTCAAATGGTCTGAATGTTTGCATTCCCCTCAAATTTATGTTAAAATCCCAACCCCAATGTCATGGCATTAGGAGGCGAGGTCCTTTGTGAGGTAATTAAGTCATGAGGGCAGTGGATGGGATTAATGCCCTTATAAGAGCAGCCCAAGAGCGCTCCCTCACCCTTTCCACCATATGAGGTTATACTAAAAAGACTGCTGGCTATGAATAAGAAGTGGGTCCTCACCAGATACCAAATCTTCTGCCATTACGATCTTCCCAGGCCTCAGAACGGAGAAAAATTTGTAAGTCACTCAGTCTGTGATATTCTATTATGGTAGCCCGAAAGGACTAAGACACCTCACTCTACTTTAACATTAACTAGATGAGGTAGTATCTTTATAATCTATGTTAGAGGTCTTCAAACTACCACCCACAGGCTGCAAGCCACCTAATTTGTAAAGTTTTACTGGAACAGAGCCACATCTGTTCAATTCAGAGTTGAATAGTTGTGAGAGTCTGTATGGCCTGTAAATAGCATCTGGCCCTTTAGAGAAAACGTTAGCCAACCTCTGATCTAGGCTAAGAACTTGATAGTAGGTACTATTAAAGTTACTGCTAACTTCATACATGTTTGTAAAAATTATAAATAGTCTCACAAATCATTTTCCAAAACTTCTATTTGCGGAGAATTGTTTTCTTCTCTGCTCCTAAACCACAGAGGAGATAGTCCATAACCAGTGAGCTGGGCCAGAAGCCAAGTACTTTTATCCCTCCTCTTCCCAAAGTGGAAATAACGCTTTTCTTTGGCTGTCTAACAGTGCAGTGGCAAAAGGTTCAGATTCTGTTTTCAGGCTCAGAGTAGAATGAGCAAAAACCAATGACATTTCCACTTTTCCAACTACAATGCTGAAAAAGATAGCTGCTGCACTGTATTTTTTAAGAGTGTTGTGGATACCAGCTATTGTGGGTTTGTTCAACTCCTAACCCCTGGCAACTCAGAATATGACTTTAATTGGAGATAGAATCTTTACAGAGGTAATTAAAATGAGATCATTAGGGTGGGCCCTAATACAGTATGACTGGTGTCCTTACAAGAAAAAATCTGGAAACAGACATGGACAGAGCGAAAATAAAGGGAGAAAACAGCCATTTTACAAGCCAGAGAGAGATACCCCGAAGAGATCCTTCCCTCACAGCCTTCCAAAGGAACCAATCCTGACAGCACCTTGATCTCAGACTTGTAGCCTCCAGAACTTTGACTAAATAAATTTCTGCTGTTTAAGCCACCCAGTTTGGAGTACTTTATTACAGCAGCCTCAGCAAACTAATGCACCAGCACTGAAGTAAAAAGAAGAGACACATACTTCAGGTTTCATTCTTAATGCCAGAAACATCAGAATGGTGTTTTCTATTAAGGAGAGTATTTTTTATAAAAGGCCAACCGAATGAATTTTTGACAAATGCCTTCCACAATGCAGTCATTTAAGGACTTAACACATACTACAGGCAGTCTGAGGTCTGAGGTACTGCTAACCATATAGTGTTGAATGCAAGCATTAAGTGAATAAGCTCCCAAACAAAATATCTATACCTCAGTGGCCAGAAAATAGTCTTTAAAAGTTCTTCAATAAAAGTGACTTCACATGCAAATTTACTAAAAGCTAAATAGGTGGTCGGGGGAGGAGGGTGGGCATTGTGGTGGGAGGAAAAGAGGAAGATTCTGATTATGGCAGGATTAAGAACACAGATTCTGTAGTCAAATTGCCTGGATCTGAATTCTGGCTCTAGCTTTTACTAGCACAAAACTTTGAAAGTTTAAAAGCTAAATTGCCTTAGTTTCCTTATAATAATACCTTCACAAATTTAGGATAAAATGAGATTAATGAAATGACTAAATTTAACAGTATTTAAAATGTAATAAGCACTCACTGTTTGCTATTATTTCACCCCATTCCATAACAACTATAACATTAATTCCAGTGGACTCTAGTATTACCATAGATTCTATGGATGTATTCACTTGCTTGATTACAAGTACCATGCCAAAAATTATACCTCATCCACAAATCTTAAGAGTTGTATCACGCACAAATATTTGGTTTTCAAAGAATTTAATTCTGGACTGCAAGTTAAAGAAAGTGAGTAGTTTTACTTTAGAGCAAGTCACCAAAATATAAAAGAGAAGGGGAAGAGATATCATGTTCAATACAGTAAGGAAACAGTTACAACCACAAATCAAACTATGAATTATTTCTATCAATAACAGTGAAATATGTATCAAATGGTAGGACACTGAGTTAAGTGAAGCTTCTTCAGATCTTGGGAAGGTTACCAAGTCCTCTAAAAAGTCATGTTTGCATGTGTGTCTCATTTGTTCCTTTCTCTCTGCTGTGCCCTAAAATCCCTAAAAATCTTTCAGATGATCTAGAGCTGTCTGGGTAATTCACAGGAAAATCCCCTAGAGAACTCTTAACCTCACACTGCATAAGAACAAAGTGGGGCAGCAGCGCTGAACAAGAGACCAAGAAGGCATCTTTAATAATTTTTCACCCAGCTGGAGATGAGGGAGAGTAACAGCCAATCACCAGCAGATTACTACCTAAGAAACCACTGATCTAAGAAGCTGCTGAGCCAGCCCAACTACCTGTGGTACATCAACAAAAAAAGGAAACTAAATGATGAGAACATACGGACACACAGAGGAACACAACACACACCGGGGCCTATCAGAGGGTGGATGATGAGAGGAAAGAGGGTTCAGGAAAAAATCATTGATGGGAACTAGGCTTAATATATGGATGATGAAATCTTCTGTACAACAAACCCACATAAGTTTATCTATATAACACACCTGCGCATGTACTCCTGAACTTAAAATTTGGTTTGAGAGTTATTTGAAGAAACAAACCTAACAGATGCTCACTTTTTGCCCCTTCCTTTCTGTTCTGCAAAGAGGCATATTCCTCAAAGATAGGTAAGAATCTGAAAGCATCCAGCACAGGACTAGGACAAAAATATATAAAGTAGAGTAAACTAGGAGAAATACAGTTGGAAAAAACCATCCCAGAAAATAAGAGGACGAATTCATGAGCTACTCTATATTCTCAACTTCACTGAATTTAAGTTCTGAAGAGGAGACCTCAAAGAAAAGTTACAAGAAAGAAGAGATAAGACAATGTAAAGAGACTACGAGAGCTAGCTGAGTTTGGGGGAAAAAAGGAAAACTATTAAAGACAAAAACCTAGAAATAACAAAAAGTAGGATAAACATGACTTAAAATGGTCAAGAATTTGAAGCCAAAGCCAGAGAATGAATCTTTAAAAACAGAAGTCAGAGCATGTTATTCCACTCCAAACAGAACTCTTCATTGGTTTTCCACATCACTTAGAGGGCCAAGGCAACACAAAAGAATGAACAAACTGGAAAAAATATAAATGTCCTTATTTTCTAATTTTTTATCACAAGTCAGACATAATAAAAACCTGAAATATGAACACAGAAGGAAATGACTCTGTAAAATAATCTCAATCTTTGTATTTTTTTTACGTTAGAGAATATAGAGCTCCTGCTATGGATATCGAAGTAGTTTTTAAAATACAAAATTACAGTAACTGACTCTATTGTATGTTCTTATGAAAGCATATGACTTTTATATAATGCAATATTACAAGAATTTTATACAAAGAAGCATTATTTCATATTGCTTAATTTACTTCTTTAAGATTATACCTACCTGCTATTACAATGTGGTGTTGGTAATTAACATGAAGTATAAACACCTACACTAAATTTTCATTACCGTGAACAAATTAGCCTAATTTTGTTGCCTATATTTCTCTTCATGTATTTTTTTCTCATCTTTACCTAAATAATTGATCAGATCAAATATCTATTTCAATTCTAATTTATAACTCAACATATCATAATTCATTAAAAGGCTGTTTGATGAATCCAGAATTTAAAATTAGGGTTATGGATATCAGTCAGTTTAACTTGGGCCTCAGCAACCATGGCATTCAAACCAAATTTACCCAGAACTCCTGGAGCATCTATACAGAAACTGTGAAGTCTATATACTATATATTGTCTGAAGACTATTCTTCTGATACTTATTCTGAACTAAAATTTGGATACAATTAGTCTTTTACTACCCTGCTATTCTGGAAATCTATTTCCAATATAAAACTAAGAATTCATTGGTTAGCTTATACTTGACTTCTAAAATGTGTAGTATATCTTCTATAAAACTGTCCTAATCAACTTTTAATTTAAAGAGTTAATAGGAATTTAAAATGGATATAACATGAACGAACTGAAGAAATATCCACCAACCAAAATTTCTTCCTGATCAGGTTTCTGGTTCAGATTTCAAAATCTCTCCTGGGCCAGGTGCAGTGGCTCATGCCTGTAATCCCAGCACTTTGGGAGGCCGAGGTAGGTGGATCACCTGAGGTCACGAGGTCGACACCAGTCTGGCCAACATGGTGAAATCCCATCTCTACTAAAAATACAAAAATTAGCCGGGCCTGGTGGCGCACACCTGTAGTCCCAGCTACTCGGGAGGCTGAGGCAGGAGAATCTCTTGAACCTGGGAGGTTGCAGTGAGCTGAGATCGTGCCACTGCACTCCAGCCTGGGCGACTCAGCGAGACTCTGTCTCAAAGAAAAAAAAGTATTCTTTCAAAGGTAAGTTCAAATAGCTTTTTATACAAGTACCATGGTTATTTTTATACATGATTTGTACTTGGATTATTCAGAAGAAACTAAGCATTCTTTCAAATGCTTATTTCAAAGCTGACATCTATATACTGTCATGCTCATGGTAAGACTCATTTGACTATCATACTTACAGAAACCAGGAAGTCAATCTTTTACAAGTAACTAAAAATACTTGTTGCAAACATTTACTTTTAAAAGGAAGGGATTACGTCAACTTTGAGCATTTGAAAAGTTTCTCCTAGGTGTAAAAATAAAAAATGAAAACAAACAAACAAACAAAAAACAAACCCTCCATGTGGAATCATATAAAATAGTCTTTATGACAAAACAAAAATTATCAGAATTCTGTGTTAAAATAAAAAATGCAGCAGTAGACTTCTTATGCGAAGTCCTAACCTGTTTCTTAGATGATATTTGTGTAGAAAATTCCATAAACTTGTGTTCCATTAATTTATATTATTAAAAGAAATAATTTTTTTCAACCTCCTCAGTTCCTTCCTTGAGTAAATTTTAGCTGAAAATTAATAACGAACAGGCATCTTCAGGGAAGTACATCAGTAGTGAAATTATTCATAAAGAAACTAACAAAATATTAGCCAGGACCACGTTTAACCATATTTAATTTTAGATGATCATGAAATCTGTTATAGAAATAAGGTATTTTTTAAAAATCAGATGGATTCTTAAATTTTTATGAATTTGTAATGGCAAAACTCTGGGTTATTATTTAATGAAATCTTCACACAAAATTTCACCCTCTGAGCCCTCCTTTCCACAAACTATCAAAGGACTACTACTACTTATTCAATTTCATTATGCATGTATGTGCGTAATTTGGCAACACTAGCTCAAATTAATGACACATATCCTTTGCCAATAAATATCATTACAATCATCTGACTATAACAAGAGTATTTCTAAACTCTGTCTGCTTGCTTTTTTTGGGACTGTAGGTAGTCTGACCACAATAGAAGCATTCTATCACAGACAGTTCTAGTATTACTTCATATTGTAAAGACTTAAATGGTTTAGAAAAAATAATAAAGGAGTGTAATTGACTAAAAGTATTTTACAGGCCCTCAAGTAGGGTTAAATAAAAGTTATTTAAACACAGAAATCTTGCTGGCATTGTCTTCAAAATATATCTACTATCAGACTATTTCTTACCATCTCCACCGTTGTATTTGGTGTAAACCACCATTACCTGCACCTAGGAGAATTGCAACCATCTCCTATAATTCTGTGCTCAACGAGGCCTACTATAACTGCTCCATATAATACCCTATATAGGCTGGGCATGGCGGCTCACTCCTGTAATCCCAGCACTTTGGGAGGCCGAGGCGAGCAGATGACAAGGTCAGGAGATAGAGACCATCCTAGCCAACAAGGTGAAACCCCGTCTCTACTAAAAATACAAAAATTAGCTGGGTATGGAGGCGCGTGCCTGTAATCTCAGCTACTTGGGAGGCTGAGGCAGGCTAATCACTTGAACCAGGGAGTTGGAGGTTGTAGTGAGCTGAGATCGTGCCACTACACTCCAGCCTGGCAACAGAGCGAGACTCCATCTCAAAAAACAAAAACAAAGAAACAAAACCCAAAAAAACCCTTACATACAATGCTTATCCCACCTTGATTATCCTGATCTACCTTTTCATTTTTTCAAAGCACTTATCATTTAATATACTATAAAATTCACTTGTATTTATTGCTTGTTTTCCTTATCAGAGTGTAAGCTACAAGAGGGCAGCAATCTTTGTTTTGTTCTTTAATGTACTCTAAGCACCCAGAAAAAGCTATGTGATCAGTATTTACAGAATGAATACAAAAATAAGCTTCAGCTGATAAAACAAATATGAACAACCAGGTCATGCAGTAAATAGTCAATTATGACTGAGAAACATTAAGAATAACAAAAATATACATAATATGTTCTTATTACTCAGAGGTTACCATACCAGATAAAATAAGAAGTTCAATGATTTCTGCATCTCCAAGGTAAGCTGCAGCGTGCAATGGGGTTCGCTTTTCATTGTCCTGTGATAATAAGGAAAGGTAGGAAATACGTTTTAAAATAAGGTTAATTTTAATAATAGTTTAAATAACCACAACAACC
>NW_016803028.1:911239-990946 GCF_001698545.2 Rhinopithecus bieti | reverse complement strand
CAGCCTGGGCAACACAGTAAGACCTTGTCTCTACAAAATTTTTTTAACAATTAAGCAGGCATGCAAGTGAATGAGGCTGCAGTGAGCCATGACTGCAGCACTGCACTCCAGCCTGGGTAACAGAGCAGGACCCTGTCTCTATTAAAAATAAAGAAAACAGCAAACAAAAACACAGGGAATTTCCTTGCTAAGGTAAAAGCCTTAAAAAAAAATTTTTGACCTTAAAATAGTGGTATAAAGTGCAGCAAAGAATAAAAATAAAAACCTAAAATGACAATGAAATAGCTTCTTAGACTTTCTTTAAATAAAGATGCTTGTGCTGCTGATATATATAGGAAAATTTTACTTCATACTAATCTTTTCATCAGTATATTTCTGCAGTTTTACAGTTTAGAACTGTTAACCTAATTGAATAAAATAAACCTTAACAAACTAAAAGATTTGCCTATCAAAATGTTTCCACAAGAGTACCCTCAGGGGCAAAAAGAGAAAATATTTCCGGGGATCTGACATTATACTTTAAAGGAATTTTAAGTTTTTTCTTAACATTCCTGCCAGTTTTACTTTCATTTCCAAAATATATTCATGTTTGTTTCAATATAAAAAATACATACTCATCCAAATCTTCCTCTAGCTACCTCTAATGCATGTTTCATGGACCTCCTACCAGAAAACAACAGTGCTGTCCAGTTCAAGATGCAAGGTTTCAGAGTAATGTCACATTCAGGAATTTTTAATTCATAGATACCCTATCTAAAGTTACAACAGAGTATTACTGACTTGGCTGCATTTAAAAAAAACTATTCAGAAATACTTGTATTGAAACTTACATCCTTAATTTTTGATAAAGGCTTCTGTGACAGATTGTTAGTTGTTTTCTACTACGTTCTTCCTTTTGTCCACAGGAATAAAATTTTAGCTGGTCACTTAGCCACCCAGTGAGAGAACACATTCTGAGCCTCCCTTGAAGTTGTTGCTTAGTGTGGACCAATGGTATGTGAGTGGAAATTAACAACGGGCACAACTTCCAGGTCATCTTCAACTTAAAAGACAACTACTCTAGGCCGGGCACGGTGGCTCACGCCTGTAGTCCCAGCACTTCGGGAGGCCAAGGCGGGTGGATCATGAGGTCAGGAGATCGAGACCATCCTGGCTAACATGGTGAAACCCCCGTCTCTACTAAAAAAAAAAAAAAAAAAAAAATTAGCCTGGCGTGGTGGCGGGCGCCTGTAGTCCCAACTTCTCGGGAGGCTGAGGCAGGAGAATGGCGTGAACCCGGGAGGCGGAGCTTGCAGTGAGCTGAGATCGCGCCACTGCACTCCAGCCTGGGCGACGGAGCGAGACTCTGTCTCAAGAGAAAAAAAAGGACAACTACTCTAGAACGGGGCTAATTGTTTCCCGCTTCCCACAGGCTAGAAGGCACATGTGAAACTGAGCCCCTTTGACCATGCAAATGTAGGCCAATATACTAGCATTCTGTCAAGCAACAAGATCTGGAATAAATAATCCTATAGAAAAGAGTTGCCTTACCAGCTTGGACCACTGACTTTCAGGCTATTAAGAGAAATAAACTTATTTAAAGTAGGTACTGTATTTGGGGGGCCTCTTACCATATTAGACTACTACTACAGTTTTCAAGATTTAAACAAACGAAAAATTATACTTCACTTTGTAATAACTTTCTTGTTTAGGAATCCCTTAATTACTTTAAGAAAAAATAGTTGGGCCATTGAGAACTAAAGTAAAAACCTGCTTGCTAGGGAAAAGAGGGATTAAATATCTACAGGCAATCCAGAAAAGGCTTAGCTGTAGTATATGACGTTATCATAAAGAGGTATCTTAACATTTGGGAGGCTGTGGTGGGAGGATCACTTGAGGCCAGGAGTTCTACACCAGCCTAGGCAACACAGTGAGACCTCATATCTATAAAAAATAAATAAGTAAATAAATTAGCTGGGTTAGTGGCATGCACCTGTAGTCCTAGCTACTCAGCAGGCTGAGGTAGGAGGATGGCTTGAGTCCAGGAGCTTGAGGCTACTGTGAGCTATGACCATGCTACTGCACTCCAGCCTGAGCAACAGAGCAAGATCTTCTCTGGTGGGGGGGCGGGGGGAAATGTGTGTAACATATAATTACCACTGGTCTCATCAAACATTTCTCCCTATAATTTTAATATTGCTTTTGTCCTTAAAATAGTAACAGGTGTTCCAGTAAAGGGAGGCTGATATAGTGCCAATGTTAAATTGTTCAATAAGCTAAGGGTTCTTTCTCTCACCACAATTACCACAAGACCTTGTTTTTTATTCCAATATATACCATCCCAGGAAACAGAATGCTCTGCACAGAAATTATTCAACAAACAATTGTTGAAAGGACTAACGTGAAACCACTATAGTAACAGAATACATGCAAAGATGAGTCCTAATTTAGTCATTTTTTAAAGAAAGGACACTTTGCCTAGGCTTTTCAATGTTACTCATTAACACAGCAAACTTCCAAGAGTGTTTAAATATGATCAGATTTAGTGAAACTGAGAAACATCTATTGCACCAGATACACTACACACATAGCACAACAACACAGAAAGTGAGTCATCTGTGTGTGAGAGATGTCTGGAATTCCATGACTCAATGCCTCTCAAATCCCATTAATGTGTTTTATGATTCATATGAACACAGTTTTTCCTCTCTGCAAATCAATTTGAAGAAAAGGGAGAAATAAAACTGGCTAATTTTGAAAGAAAGAGTTTATATATCATATTTTACTACAGTTAAACATTGAAAATTAGGTAATAAAATATTTCAGATTTCTTTCAGCAAAATGTATTAAAATTAAAAAGTGATGATCCCCTTAGACACAGTAATTCCATTTTAAGATTTTTTTTTAAAAGGCCTACATGTGTCCAGATAAATGATTAAGTATATTTATTGAATCACCGTAGGAGGCAAAATGCTAGAAACAACTTAAATGTCTGCTAAATGGTTACCTAAAATTATAAAACATAAACAAACTCTTAATCTTTATTTAACTGACTCACATGATTAACCAATATCCTTGGCTTCCTGAGTAAAATTAATAGATGACTATGGCACATTAAATATTCTGACTCGTAGTTTACCACTAACAAGCCCACACAGTTCTGCTCCCATCATGGGGTATGTTTATCAAGGGTAAGCTGTGTTTGTTACCACAACTGAAGAATCAATAAAAGCAAACTACTGAAAAAAGGAAAGTGCTATTGAATTGGGTATGGCTGAGATAATTGGAAACACTAAGGCAAACAGTAAACAGTAAAAACAGGGGTTTTGCCCTAAGATTATTTCTTAAGGGTCTAATTTCTCACATCAGCTACAGAAAGTCTAAATGGAAGTTATAGATAATGCACTCTGAGTATGGTCTGAGCAAGGAAGAGAACACTGAACACCTACCTGTCAGTGGACTCCACATCCAATGAAAAAGCCTTGGCCTAACTTTAAAAAAAAAAAAAAAGGCTGGAAATACACAGTCACACTGAAATGCTCAGAGATCACATTTTAGAATTCCCAACTACCATATATCAGATGAGAGGTCTTTTAGTTGTACATCCATACAATGAAATACTGTGCTTCCAGTGTAAAATAAGAAGCAGACCTCAGTGTTCCTTATCAATGGAACAATCTCTAAAGCACAGCATTAAACGAAAAATGCAGGTTCAGAACCACTATAGTTAAAAGGTTCTACATACACTTAGGCTTGAATATGTATGAAATATCTCTGGAAGCATACTCAAAAAATGAATACAGTAATCTTACCCCTGGGGAAATAAGTTTGTTGACTAGGGTTTGAGTGTGTAAGAGAGTTATTTTTCATTATTTGTAGTCTTCTACAGGTACATGTTTTACAAAGAAAACAAAACAGAAAAAATTAAAATAACTTATTCAATCAACTGAGAAGCATCGTAATAAAATTCTAAAATAATTTTCCATAACCAGGCATTTTGTAAGTACTAGGTGCCCATTAAAATTTTTTTTCTTAAGTCAGTTTACTTTAGAAGCCATTACATCTCAATGTATTATTCCAAAATAATCCCAAATAGAATTATTAAATACACACCAAACTGAAGTTTTTGAACTCATTCAATCATATACTTTATATACATTTTTTAAAATTTTACCTTAAGTTCTGGGATGCATGTGCAGAACATGCAGGTTTGTTACACAGGTATACATGTGCCATGGTGGTTTGCTGCACACCTATCAACCCATCATCTAGGTTTTAAGCCCTGCACGCATTAAGTATTTGTCCTAATGCTCTCCCTTCCCTTGCTCCCCCACCCTGTGACAGGCTCTGGTGTGTGCTGTTCCCCTCCCGGTGTCCATGTGTTCTCATTGTTCATCTCCCACTTATGAGTGAGAACATGCAGTGTTTGGTTTTCTGTTCCTGTGTTAGTTTGCTGAGAATGATGGCTTCCAACTTCAGCCATGCCCCTGCAAAGGACATGAACTCATTCTTTTTTATGGCTGCATAGTATTCCATGGTGTATACATGCCACATTTTCTTTATCCAGTCTGTCATTGTTTCCAAGTCTTTGCTATTGTAAATAGTGCTACAATAAACATACATGTGCATGTGTCTTTATAGTAGACTGTCAATCATATACCTTTAAGAAAATACATTTTTCTTACAGCTTACATAGGTGCTATGAAAGGTATTTTACACATATGATTAGGACAACAAAAAGTGATTGCTTACTCTCCCCAAATAAAAACAAAAAATAGTTTTAGCTCTTATAGCAATTATCTTGAGAGACAGAAGGTGAAATACATTAAAAGTTCTGGCCTAAATGAGACCAATGATTGTTAATTACTCTGGGATTGGGTCATAGGCATGAGCTGAGCCAGTGCATTACTGAAGTGCTACACAAGTAGTCGAAACATGAGAGAATTTCTCTGTGGTGATGGAATGGTTCTGTATCTTGAATGTGCTAGTGGTTACACATGTGCCAAAATGCCGATTCATGCACAAAGCCATCACCACAATTACCACACACCACACACAACCCCTCTCCCCCAAATGAGTGCTTGCAACAACTGCTGAAATCAAATTAAGGTCTGTAGTCTAGTTAGTTGTATTGTGCCAATATCAATTTCCTGGTTTTGATAATGCACTAAAAGTTATGACCACTGAAGGAATATCATGATGGAAACATGGGGCTGTGCTGTACCATCTGCAATTTCTGGTGTGTCTATAATTTCTTCAAAATAAGTGTTTAAAAAGTATTCAGAAGCACCCTGAATTATTCTTTAGTTTATATGTTATGTTACAATGAACCCTAGAAGCAAGCTAAAAAAAAAAAAAAAAAAAAAAAAAAAACAAAAAAGTTTAGAAAACTTAGGAAATAAAGGAGGCTGTGAGAAAAAGAATCTGTGGTGGGATGCCAAGCTCAGGACAGGCAAAGGGTTAGATCCATGAGGTGCCTTAAATTAAATCTGGAACTAAGACTGCATTTGTACATTTTCAGCGGAAGTTTTACCTTAATACAGATTTCAAGATCAAGCTCTAAGAGGAAACATATAAAGAAGAAAAACAGGGAAGTGAAAAGAAAGAAATGACAAAGTGAAAGACAAATACTTGTTCAAGGCAAAATACTTAAAAGTGACTCAGAATTCATCCACTTCGGTTGGATTCAACCACAACCTTTATAGCAATGATACAGGTCTGTAATTCTGCCCTTGTTCAGGTCTTGAAAATGTTCATGTACGCTAGCTATAACTCCTTAGGAGGACTAGTGGTAACAGCAAACAAAACAATTAACACTTACCTAGTGCTTACTTTCTGCTAGGACTGCTTTAAGCACTTACCAAATAGGGTTAAGTATGCAACTGTATCTCCTTATTTTACAGATAAGGAAATCAAAACAGAAAAGTTTAAGAAACTCATTCAAGATCATAGGAAGTGGCAGAATGAGACTCAAGCACAGATAGCTGAACTCTGAGGTGCATGCTGTTAATCTATTATGCTGCCTCTATTTATAATATTCCTCCCTCTACCAGCTTGATCACAGTCCACTTAATCATTCTCCCTCAAAGCATTCTGTAGTCTGACTTCACTTTTTTCTCAACAGTAGCACAGTTTTCTTTGTATTCTTCTGTCCTTTCTCTATTTTTCCCATTTACACCTAATAGTCGCTCTCTTTCTAGCCCCTATCATGATGCTTTTTGCTTCCACTCCTATTGCTATCAGACTAAAACTTCCCTGATAAATATTTACATATCATCAATGCTCAGGTTATGGTCCCCAGAACTCAGGTGGACCTGGCTAGGACTCATCAGATCCACTCTTCTCTTGTGCCTTTATAAAATAAGTTTTGATTATCCTGTTGTCCTCGAGATCTACACTCAGGGAAGCCTCATGGTGAACCTCAGTCTTAAGGATATAGCTCTGTAAGATATTGGTTAATACCTACAGCTGCTTCAAGCAAGATAATTCTGGCTTACTCTGGTACAGAAGTCATGCTTAGTACTCTTACAGCTATTTGGGAGAATATTCACATTGTGTTTTTAGTTAACGTCATTTTTAAATTTACTATCACCCTTCCAGGATCTTATTCTCAGACCACATCGGAGATCCAACTG
The DNA here is from genome assembly GCF_001698545.2 of Rhinopithecus bieti. Taxonomy (NCBI): domain Eukaryota; kingdom Metazoa; phylum Chordata; class Mammalia; order Primates; family Cercopithecidae; genus Rhinopithecus; species Rhinopithecus bieti. Next base: position 984,332 of record NW_016803028.1, on the reverse strand, counting down.
GCTTACCTGCTAGCAGATAAGACTTGGAAGCAATTTCACTTTCACTATCTCACTTACGACTCTGCTCAATCACCTTTACTGGCTGTTGTCACCATCACCAATCACCTCCATTCTGCCTCCTTAACCTGATATTCAAAAACTACTAACCAATAGATGGAACCATAACAGACACAGAATACATGGCACATTTTCATCTGTACACATATTCCCTCTGGCCAGAATGTCTTTCCACTACCCGAATTCCCTCTACTCTTCAAGGCCCAGTTTAGTTTCTATTTCTTTCACAAAGTCTTCAGGACCATGTCAGTCCACTGAGATTTATCCATCCTATACTCCTATTACAACATTATTATCTGTACCATATAAGGTGGCATTCTTGTTAATACTCAAGTTTTGAGTTTATGTCATGGCTTCATAATTTGGTAAAAAGTATCTAGAGAAAACAAACTGTCTATGTCCACATAATACCTGGCTTAAAGTTATGTACCTTATAGGCACTAGAAAGGATTTAACAAATTATGTTAGTGGACAACACCTGCCATGATTCAATGATATGCTAATGTGTTATAGGTTGTAGAAGACTTCCATATTGATTTTGGGTATGAGAATGAAGCACATTTTAGAACTACCTCTGACAGACAACTGTAAAATAACTGTTAAAACCAGTTCTAAGATGTATGCTATGGTCCTTTTCCTCCAAGGTATACTTTAAAAACCTCTGTGGAACCTTAAAGTTTCAGATTATGATATGAAAAATCATTAGCATTTATCAGAGCAATGTAACTTTAAGGAAAAATTACAAATAGTCCACATTTCTATTATCATCCTCAATAATTACTATTATTGAATACATATATATATATTAGATAGCATTACTAGGTACAGAAATCTAACTTAAACCAGTTTAGGCAAAATTGATTTACAGGAAGGACACTGAAGCATCTACTGGAATTGAGCACTGAACAACCAAAATTGAGGAAAGGCAGGCATGTGGCTAAGTCATAAGAACAAATGAAATAAAACACTTGAAATACTCAGGACTCTGTCTTTTGTCTCCGTTTCTTCTTCGCACATGAGCAGATTTTTCTGCCTTCACAGAACACTTTTTTTCATGGTAGGGAATAAGCCATCACAACACCTGACATTTACTCTTAGAACTTCAGCAGCCCAAGGAGAAGTCTCTTAATTCAATCTCCCAGAAGAATATCTGACTGGATTAATTTGGTGCTCACCAAATGTGCTCATAAATTTAATGCTTACTTCTATATTAACTGAAAGTAGGGGAAGATTAACATGGCAGTTCCTGTAGTAACTATGTAGAATGCGGAGAGTGTCTTAGAAAAGGAGAGTAAACCTGAAGATTTTTATTATGTGCAACCATTGCATAAAGCACTTAAAACATTTTATTTACTTTGTAAAATTATTGTACAATTTATAGCATGCAACAAAATGATGAACATTGTATCAGTCTGCTCTGCATTGCTACAAAGGAATATCTGAGGGTGGGTTATCTACAAAGAAAAGAGGTTTATTTGGCTTATGGTTCTACCGGCTGTATAAGAAGCATGGCACCAGGCCAGGCACAGTGGCTTGTGCCTGTAATCCCAGCACTGTGGGAAGCCCAGGTGGGCGGATCACCTGAGGACAAGAGTTGGAGACCAGCCTGGCCAACATGGTGAAACACCATCTCTACTAAAAATACAAAAATCAGGCAGGCATGGTGGTGGGCACCTGTAATCCCAGCTACTCAGGAGGCTGAGGCAGCAGAATCGCTTGAACCCGGGAGGTGGAGGTTGCAGTGAGCCACGATCCTGCCACTGCACTCCAGCCTGGGTGACAGATCGAAACTGTCTCAAAAAAAAAAAAAAAAAAAAGGGATGGCACCAGCATCTGCTTCTGGTGAGGGCCTCAGGAAGCTTATAATGGTGGCAGAAGGTGAACGGAAAGCAGGGGTGTCACAAGGTGAAGAGGGGTGTCACAAGGTGAAGAGAGGTATCAAGAGAGAGAAGAGTGGGTGCCAAGCTCTTTAAACAACCAGCTGTTGGATGAAGTAGGAGAGCTAGAACTCACATTTACTGCTGGGAAGGCACCAATCCATTTATAAAGGATCTGCCCCCATGATCCAAACACTTCCCATTAGACTCCACCTCCAAGATTGAAGATCACATTTCAACAAGAGATTTGGAGGGGACAAACATCCAAACGATATATTTATTTTCAAAAGCACTTGAAACATTAAGATAAACCATATTCTGAGCCAAAACCAAACCTTAACACATTAAAATAAATCAAAATCATACAAAGTATGTTCTTTGGCCATAACAAAATTAAATTGGAAATAAATAACAGAAAGATAACCTGATAATTTGAAAAGTGCCAAGTATTTGGGATTCAAAGAATATTTCAGTAGTAAAGTAGAATAAATGTAGAAAACGAATTCTAAATAACCCATGTAAAGAGGAAGGTTCCAAGAACATTAGAAAAATATTTTGAATGGAATGAAAATGAATACAACACATTAAAATTTTGGGAATAAAGTTAAAACAATAGAGAGCAATTTATGTATTAAATGTTTGTATCAGAAAAGGTCTTAATAATTTAAGCTTTCACTTAAACTAGAAAAAACGGGCAAAATAACCAGCAAAAAAAAGCAGGACGAAAATGATAAAGATGAAAACAAAACAAAAACAGAATATTAGTGAACTCAAAAGCTGATTCTTTGAAAATATAAATATAATTAGTAATCTTCTAGTCAGAATGATCAAAGGAAAAAATAATCTGTATCAAAACTAAGAGGGGATTATCAATAAAATCCCCAAAACATAAAAAGATGTTGAAGCCAACATTATCCTGATACCAAACCAGACAAAGATATTACCAAAACACAAACAAACAAAAACCAAAACAGAGATGAATATCCCCCATCAACACAGACATAAATATCTTCAACTAAATATCAGCAAACTGCATTCAGCAATATATGAAAAGGGTACTACATCACGACCAACTGGGGTTTATTCTGGGATCACAAGTCTCATTCAACTAGAACCAAATGGTGTAAATTCAACATATTAGCAGACTAACAAAAAGAAAGGTCATATAATCATCACATTTACCAAAACCCAGTATCTACTCATGATCTTTTTTAATTAATTAATTAATTATTTTGAGACAGAGTCTCCCTCTGTTGCCCAGGCTAGAGTGCAGTGGCACGATCTCGGCTCACTGCAACCTCCACCTTCCAGGTTCAAGCAATTCTCCTGTCTCGGCATCCTGAGTAGCTGGGATTACAGGCACACACCACCACACACGGTTAGCTTATAATTTTTAAAACTCTCAGCAAACTTAGAGGGGAATTTTCTTAACCCAATAAAGCGTATTTACAAAAATCTACAGCTGACAGGTAATTTAATGGTGAGAGTGAATGCTTTTTTTCTGAGATAGGAATGAGGCCAAAATGTCTACTCTCACCGCTCCTACTCAAGTACTTGTCAGTAAAATAAGGAAAAGCAAAAAAACTTATCAATTGAGAAAAAAGAAAGAAAAGTACATTTAGTCATAGATGGCATATTATTTATAAAGAAAATCCCAAGGAATCTAAAAAAAAAAAAAAGGAAATAAAAAAAAAAAAAAAAAAATACCTAGACTAAGTTTAGAAAAGTTGTTGAATGCAAGGTCAATATACAAAACCAACTATATTTCTTACTAGCAATTAATAAGTGAAAGTTATACTAAAAAAAGGTATCACAATAGCATCAAAAGATGAGAAGGAAAATAAATGCTTAAGTATAAATCTAATAAAAATTTGCAAGATTTGGGCCAGATGCAGAGGCTCACTCCTGTAAACCCAGTACTATGGGAGGCTAAGATGGGCAGATCACCTGAGGTTAAGAATTCAAGACCAGCCTGGCCAACATGGCGAAACCCTGCCTCTACTAAAACTACAAAAATTAGCTACATGTGGTGGTGTGCACCTGTAATCCCAGCTACTTGAGAGGCTGAGGCAGGAGAATTACTTGAACCCAGGAGACGGAGGTTGCAGTGAGCCAAGACTGCACTCCTGCCTGGGTAACAGAATAAGACTCCATGTCAAAAAAGAAAAAAAAAAATTGCAAGATTTGTATGCTGAAAACTACGAAACACCCCTCAAAAAATCAAAGAACACCTAAGTAAATGATGAGAGATGCCATGTACATGAATTGGAAGACTCACTATTGCTAAAATGCCAGTTTTCCTCAATTTGATCTATAGATTCAATGCAATCACAATAAAAATCCTCACGGGATTTCTTGTAGCTATTAAAAAGCTAAAATTTATGTCTAGAAATAAACCCACACAAATATGAATGATTTTTGACTAAAGCACAAAGGCAAGTCAATGTATAGTATTTTCAACAAATGGTCCTGGATAACCACATGACAAAAAACTAACCTCCATCTATACCTAACACCTAAAGCAAATAATTTCCCAAATCTAAAATTACTACACTTAGGAGAAAACCGTGGGTTGCGTAAAGAGCTCTTAGATGCAATACCAAAAGCAAAATCCATGAAGATAATGAATTAAACTTCATCAAAATGAGACTTTACTTGTACTGAGAAAGACACAGTTAAGAGGATAAAAAGACAAAGCATGCATTGGGAGAAAATATTTGCAAATCACAGATCTGACAGAGAACTTGAATTCAGAATATATAAAGACCTCTTAAAACTCAAAAATAAGAAAACCACCCAACAAAATATGGGCATTTAAATTATGCTGGGACAATGTGGTACCTATTTGGAAAAGAATGAAAACAAAAACCAAACCCAAACCACTACCTCACATTATATGCAAAATTTAACTGCAACTATATTATAAAACTAAATGTAAACAGCAAAATGTTAAAAGCACTCATATATAAATATGGAATATTATCTTTACAACTCAGGAAAAGACTTCTGAAACAAGACATCAAAAGCATTAACTATTTTTTAAAAACTGAAAAACAAGGCATAAAAAATAAAGACCTCGTTTAATGACACCATAAAGAATTTTGAAAAGACAAGTTGGAATGGGAGAAGATATCTGCAACACATGCAGGTCAAAAAGGGCTCATATCCAGAATATAAAAAGACTTGCTGCAAATTAGGTAAGAGACAACTCAAAAATAGGCAGGAGATTTATTTATGTATGTATTTATTTATTTTTCAAAGTCTCACTCTGTCACCTAGGCTGGAGTGCAGTGGCACAATCTCAGCTCACTGTAACCTCTACCTCCAGGGTTCAAGCAATTCTCCTGCCTCAGCCTCCCGACTAGCTGGGACTACAGGTGCCCACCACGTCTGGCTAATTTTTGTATTTTTAGTAGAGATGGTGTTTCACGATGTTGACCAGGCTGGTCTTGAACTCCTGACCTCAAATGACCCACACACCTTGGCCTCCCAAAGCGTTGGGATTACAGGCGTGAGCCACCGTGCCTGGCCCAGGAGATTTAACAGGTACTTCATAAAAGAGACTGGGTATATGTATGTCTAATTAACATATAAAATGTGCCTGAAACTCATAAAAAAGCAAGCTAAAATAACAACATACAACTATGTAGGAGGAAAAATCAGTTTTTTCCCTTCAACTCACATCACTCTATACAAAACCAGTATTTGATATGTGGAGGCTGTTTCCTCATGCAACAAAGCAATTCCCCGGAGGACACCAGCTGGGTGTACTCTAATTCCATTCAATCCTGACACTATCTACCTGAAGACAGCATCAGATCTCAAAGAGAGTGCTCAGTCCCGAAAGACTGCCCCTTACTTCAGATGCCAGTCCCTATTAGTAGGTTTTCACCTATACTTCTCACCAACTGGCTATAAACTGAGGTGCCCACTATCTCCTTCTCAGGTTTGATTAGTTTGCTAGAGGACCTCGAATAACTCTGGGAACACTTTATTTATATTTACTGATTTATTAATAACACAAAAAAGGGTACAGACGAACAGCCAGATGAAAGAGACGTATAAGACATGCATCTTCCATGGAAGGATGTGCAACTTCCATTCCCTCTCTGGGTGCACCACCCTCCAGAACTGCCACATGTTCAGCTACTGGAAAATCCCTGAACCCCATCCTTTTGGGCTTTTATAGAGGATTCATTACATAAGCATGATTGATTAAACAAATGGCTACTGGTAGCCAACTCAACATGCAGCCCCTCTTCTTTCTCCAGAGATTGGAGGATGGGGGGTTTGAAAAGTTAAAGCCCTCTAATCATGCGTTGGTCTTTCAGGTGACAAACCCTCATCTTGAAGCTGAGGGGCCTCATAACCATAAAATAGACACTTATCACCCCAGACATTCCAAGGGTTTTTTAGAAGCTATATGCTAGGAAACTGGACCATGTCCAAATAAACACTTTACCACATCATACATTACATACTTCAAAAACCAAGAATGTGGTCCAAAGATGTGGACCAATAAGAATTCTCACACAGTGCTCATGGAAGTTTAAGTTGTTTAATAATATCACATTATCAAGTAAAGCTGAATATATGTATAGCCAAGTATTTATATTATAGAAATGCATGCTTATGTGTATCAGAAGACATATTTACAAATAGTTGCATCATTCAAAATAGAAACAAAATGTGAAACAATTCAATTATACATCAATAGCAGAATAGATAAACTGTGTTGGATGCATTCAGTGGAATCAGGTAAATTTTTAAAACAGCGGTGCACAAAAGAACACAGACTCAAAGAATATATACTGTATGATCTATTTGATTCAAAATATGCAAAACTAAATTGTATTGCTTAGGGAAGAGTAAGCAGGTGGCAAAATTATAAAGAAAACCAAAAGAGACTATTATAGAAATTTACTGGTTACACTGAGGGGTGGGGTGGAAAGTTTTGATCATAAAGTGGTCACCAACAAGAGCACTTCTGAGGTGCTAACGATGTTGTTTTCTGATCTGGGTCGTGGTTACATTTACATATTCATTAAATTGTACATTTGTTTTACATAAGTTTATTATATTTCCTAATTTTAAAAAGGTTAAAAGGAGGAGGAAAGAGTTGGTTATGAAAGTGTACCCATTCTTCCAACATATCAATTAAAACACATCTGAAATAAGAAGTAAAATATATCCAAGAACTGACAGAAGAAAGGCTCTGAAATATTTCCAGCCTAAGAACAGTAGTTTCTCTTGTTGGTTTAGGAAGTTTTGTTCTCCTGAACTAATGTTCAAAATGAAAAAAAGTCACCTAAAACTGAAAAAACTACTTATCCTTTATATACCCATGTCCTTTCCCTAAGCACCAATTTGGTTCCACATGGAATCAGGAATAAAAGTAGAAATTTTATTACCAGAGATCTGTACAATGCAATCTTGGGGTGGGGCAGGGAGGAAGTAATCTAGTTTCTGTGTAAATAAAACCCCATACCCTCACTGTACATATTTATCTTCCAAACCAATGATGAAACTTTGACCTACAGTATTTGTAACTGTTATTTCTCATATACAGAGACACATGTGTTCTAAATGATGAGTTTATTATTTTTGAGCTAGTCAAGTGTCAGCTGCCCAAGTACAATTAAGCTAAACAGGCTTCTTTCAATAAACTTGAAACAGAAAGGGTGAAACAAAACACATGTGTACCCGAAATATGGAGAATGGCAGTATTCTCTTACGAAATAATAAGTTTGTTATCATTTGCAGTTTTCTGTTTATGGTCTATCAGAGCACTGACTTCAGAGGGGCAACCTGGACAGCTGACTACTCCCATCACCAAAACCAAACTATAAACACACACACACACACACACACACACACACACACACACCCTCTCCGCCCTACCCCTCTCAATACCCATACATAATATAATCAAATATCTTTAGATTATAAACTTGCTAAAGTCAGGGGCTATGTCTTCTTTATATTCATTCGCTTCTAACACTTATTAAATAGCTACTATTTATCATACTCTGAGTATAAAAACAGGGAATAAGTCAAACAAGACTCCTATCTCCAGAGTTAGAGCCACTGAACATGAAACAAGTCAATTAATATGATGACTGTTACAAGGGAGAAGTTCAGACTGCTATGGACACCTATTAGGCTGATGTAATACCAGCTGGGAGACCAGGAAAGGAGTTCCAGCAAAATATACTTAGGTATGATATTAATTTTCTATTGCTGCATAACAAATTACTAAAAGTCCAACAGCTTAAAACAAATCATCTTTTAGTTCACAGTTTTAAGGGCAGTAATTCAGGCATGGTGTGACTGGGTTCTCTGCTGAGGGTTACACAAAGTTGAAATCAAGTTGTTGATGGGCTATGTTCTCACCTGGAGGTCTGACTAAAAGGAAAAAAAAAAAATCTGTTTTTTGGCTCATTCAGGCAATAGTCAGTTCTTTGTCCTTGTAAGACCTCCATTTTCCTTTCCCGGTTGTCAGCCAGAGGTCACCCTCCAGTAGCAGAGAATGTCTGAGTTCTTACCATATGGCTCCCTCCATCTTCAAAGTCAGTAACAGAGAATATCCTTCACATCAAATCCCTCTCATATTTCTAATCTCCTACTCCCTTTGTTCTTAACTCTAAACCCAGATTTAGAGTTCATGTGATTAGGGCAGACCCATCTAGATAATCTCACTTACCTAGAGTCAGCTTTATGCTCTGCCAGATGACATAAACTAATCAGGAATGAGACCTGATATGCTTTGGCTCTGTGTCCCCGCCCAAATCTCATCTTAAATTGTAATAATCCCTACATGTCAAGGATGGGACTACGTGGAGGTAACTGAATCATGGGGGGCAGTTTCCTCTATGCTATTCTCATGATAATGAGTGAGTCTCAGGAGATCTGATGGTTTTATAAGTATGTGGCATTTGCCCTGCTGGCAATCATTCTCTCTCCTGCCACCCTGTGAAGAGGTGCCTTCTGCCATGATTGCCATGACTTTAAGTTTCCTGAGGCCCCTGCAGCCAAGCAGAACTGTGAGTCAATTAAGCCTCTTTTTAAATAAATTACCCAGTCTCGGGTATTTCTTCATAGCAGCGGGAGAACAAACTAATACAATACCCTATCATGCTTACAATACCAGAAATCATACACGGGACCATCTTAAAAGTCTGCCTACCATAAACTGCAGCCTGAAGAACAAACATAAGCTTAAGATGAGGCAAAGGAAGAGGAAGAGAATTCAGGTACAACTGATAATCTGATATAAGGAAATAACATTAAAAAGCAGGGAGAAGAAATTATGCATGATTGGACTTGCCTTCACAGGACCCAGCATAGTAACTGGCACATATTACTAGTCAAGTGAATAAACCAACATACCAAGTTTTATCAAATTAAACAAGCAAGTATTTACTAAAGAGCTTATATGCTTATAGCTAGAAGAGAAAAGGTAAGAAATCACTAATGCTAAGCCACTAGATAGAATTGAGAGGTGACACGCCAGGGGAGACAATATGGACAAAAAACTAAAATTGACATAAGGAAAACTGGGTTCTTAAGTATCTTTGAGATCTTGGAAAGTGACCAAATGGAAGCGACCAAATCAATTAATTCCAAGGGCCTTAGTTTTGCCTCATCTGTAACAGAGTTGATTTAACTACTTAATCTTTAAGATCCCTTTCCAGTGCTGACTATCTACAATATGGAAGGCACAGTTCTTGCCCCAGGACAAATTCCCTGCAGGTATTTTAGAATCTGGTTATTAATTCATGTTGTAATCTAGACATTGCTCTATAATAATATATAAAAACAGACAGCATCCTATTCTAAGTACTGAACGTATTCCATTCTACAAATTTAGCAGTAATCAGATACTTTTAAGGCTTACTTGCTTTTTATAGCATAGTAAAACACTAAAATTACACATCAATAACAGGTCCTGTAAAGGCCAAAAATGGCAGGCCCACAGCTAACATCACACTTGACAGTACAAAGTTGAAAGCTTTCTTCTAAGATGAGGGACAAGAATGCTGCCCACCCTCACCACTCCTATCCACTATAGTGCTGCAAGTCCTAGCCAGAACAATTAGGCAAGAGAAAGAAGTAAAAGGCATCCTAATAAGAAAGAAGGAAATAAAATTGTATTTGCAGACATGATCTTACACAGAGAAATCCCTAAAGACACACCAAAAAACTACTGAAACTGACAAATGAATTAAGTCGCAAGATACAAAATCAACATCAAAAACAATCAGTAGCCTTTGTATATACTAACAACAAACTATCTAAAAAGGAAATTAAGAAAACAATCCTATTTATAATAGCAACAACAACAACAAAAAAAAGTAAAATATTTAGGTGAAAATTTAACCAAACAGGTAAAAGATCTGTATACTAAAAACTATAAAACATTAATGAAAAAAATTGAACACAAATAAATGAGAAGATATACTGTGTTCATGAACTAAAAAATTAGTATTGTTAAAATGTCCATATTACCCAAAGCAATACACAAATTCTATGCAATCCTTATCAAAATTCCAATGTAATTTTTCACAGAAAATAGAAAAAAACAACCCTTAAATTCATATGAAACAATAAAAGACCACGAATGGCGAAAAACAATAACCAGCGAAAAGAACAAAGCTGGAGGCATCACACCACTGGTTTCAAAATATATTATAAAGCTACTATAATAAAGACAGCACAGTATTGGCATAAAAACAGACAGAGTGACCAGTGGAACAGGATAGAAAGCCCAGAAATAAATCCACTCATTTATGGTCACTTGATCTTTGACAAAGGTGCCAAGAACACACAATGTAGAAAGAATAGCCTCTTCAATAAAAGATGTTAGGAAAACTGGATATCCACATGCAGAAGAATGAAACTGCATCCTTATCTCATACCATATACAAACATCAGCTAAAAATACATTAAAGACTTAAATATAAGACCTGAAATTATAAAACTACAAACAAGGGGGGGAAGCACCACAACAATGGTCTGGGCAACATTTTTTTGGATATGACTTGAAAGCACAAGCAACAAAAACAAAAACTGGCAAATCGGACTGCATTAAATGAAAAAACTTTTGCACAGAAAAAAAAAAATCACATATATATATTAGCGAACCATATATTTGAGAATTTATATTCAAAGTATATAATAAACTCAACTCAAAAGAAAACAACCTGATTAAAAGAGATAAAGGACCTGTCATGATTAATTTTAGGTGTCCATTTGACTGAATTAAAGGATACTTAGATAGCTGGTATGGCATTATTTCTGTAGAAATCCATGAGGATGTTTCTGGAGAAGACTGGCATGTGAGTCAGTGGACTCAGTGGGGAAGATCTGCCCTCATTGTGGGCAGGCCTGGATGGAACAAAAAGGTGAAGGAAAAAAAAAAATCACAAACAATAAGTGAGGTGATGGATATATTAGCTTGATTTAATCATCCCACATTGTATAATATACCAAAATATTACATTGTACTCTACAAATATACACAATTATCATTTGTCAATTAAAACTAATATTAATAATAAAAAGTAGAGGTGATGCCATCTACGACTGGACAATTTTAATCATCAAATGCAAATCCAATTGTTTGGTAGGCTAATGTTTACAGTTTCTATTCCAAAAACACTGCTGGAATACAAAAGAAAATTACCATTCCACAAAATATGTAATGTCTAAGTCTGAAAACATTCAGTGGAATGTCAGTTGCTTCAATCAATAAAATTCTTACTGCTGCATACAAAATTTTGTTGTTGTTGTTGCTGTTTTTAATTCCCTGTGAGTTTAGGAGACAGTCTGGAGCGAACAAAGGGGCTGGAATTCTCAGGACAGAGCAACAGAGGAGAAAGTAGTACATGGAGAGACTCCCTAAGATCTGCAGAATCTCCCTTTGAGTACTCAACTGAGCATTGAGTGGGAAAGGAGTGTAAGAATACTACCTGAAGCTGGTGAAAGAAACAGCAGTGTTTTTCAACCTTTTTTCCTTACTACCCTTTTCTGACAGTCTTTCCTAATCGTTTCCCATGAAATTTCAATACCACTGTATTTCTAAGTTATGCACCTTGGCCTTTTAGAGGGCCACAAATCATTGGAATATGTAAGATTTTTCATATACATACATACCCACAAAGAATCTATTTTCTCTTAATTAGGAGTGATATCACCTCCAATGAGAACGACGGATCGCAGAGAACAGAGTGTTCTGTTCCAACTAGCCAGTTAGGGAACACTAGTAATTCCTGCAGCATGGAGTAGAGTACTCAGGAGAAACTTGTTTCAGTAATGGAGAATAATTAGGCTATTTTAAAATTAAATAAAACGCCATTTACATTAGGATAAAAAATTATAAAATACAGATAAATCTGACAAAAGACATTTATAATGAAATTACAAAATAATGGTGAGAGAAATTAATAAACTTTGTCATATACTTTGCATCATACACAAATATTAAGTCAAAATAGACAGCACATTTAAATGTGCAAACTCTGAAAGAGCCAATCCTTCAAGATGAATCCTGAGTGGCTAAGTGGAACTAAATTTCAAACAAAGTCAAGCAACCATTTGGTAATTAGAGGTTACACACATACTGAGTGCTCAGGGGAAAATGTCATACTAAACTTTGGGACTTTCATAGTTGTTTGTTCCTGTGTATGATACCTGAATCAATCAATAGATCAATCAACAGACTGTGATCTGCGCCGAACCATCAGAACTCAACAAGTTTCAAACAATCAGAACTAACTGAGTTTGTATCCCTCATTTGTACAAGCAGATCAGAGTGGGAACCTGGGCGAAAACTTTTGCCATCAAAGACAAACTTTCTCTTGGTTCTCTCAGAACACACCTTTGTTTTGTATAGAAGGCTGCATTTTCCTGGTGTACAAACTGTTAGCTGGCATAAAGCCTCTTTCCTTTTTGAAAGAAAATCCTTTTCAGTGAATTTGTTGACAAATGTGAAACTTAAAACTATAAAACTTCTGGAAGATATGAGCAAAACAAAATGACAATAGGACAGGTTTTTTCTTTTTTTTAAAGATACAACAGCAAAACCAAGATCCATAATATAATAAACTGATAAATGTGGATGTCATCAAAATAAAACTTGAGCTTTTCAAAAACACTCTTAAGAGAACGAAAACACAGCCGAAGATCGAGGACTTGTTTCCAGAACACATAAAAGAACTCTGAAAACTCAAGAGTAAGAAAACAATCCAATTAAAAAACTTGCAAGAACATTTGAAAAGACATTTCACTAAAGATATACGGACTGACAAGATCATGAAAAGATGCTCAACATCATTCATCATTATAGAAATACAAATTTAGACCAAATTGAGATATTACTATTACTAAAATGTTTAAGATTTTAAAAGACTGATTATACCAAATATTTGTGAGAATGTGGAAAATTTAGGATTCTCATATCCTGCTGGTGAGAACGTAAAATAATACAAACAGTTTGGTAAACAGTTGGTCGGTTTCTTAAAAAATTAAGCATGCATATTCAACCATTCCACCACTAGACATTTACACAAGAGGAAAAAAAAAAGCACCCTCTGTCCTAAAACCATAGGTATGTACATGGTCTTTTCTTATAGCTATTCACAGTAACTAGTGTTGGAGCTCACAACCCTCCATCCCCATCTCAGGTGTATCTACCCAGCTTTCAGCTGGCTTGTATGGAACATGGAGTGAAGGTGGGGGCAGGCATGAGAGAGAACCAACTCAGCTTTCTCCCAGGAGAGAAATGACACCTCCCTCCAGCTCTGTGTAGCCAGTGCCTCTAGATTCCAGTTTCAAATTTGTAAATTTTCTTCATTAATGTTGAGGTTTCTCCCAAGATCCATAACCGAGTATATGTCCTATGTCACTATGACTAAATGATCACTATGGTGGTCCTGAAACAAAGAAGGTATTATCCACTGGAACCAGTAGTTTTTGGAGGTTCAAAATACAGAAATTTGTATTCCACTCAGGTATTTATTTTTAGTAAGCATGCTATACATGAGTTCTGATTTTCCTTTTTCATTCCCAATGTATTTTAGGAGTCAGTCCATATTAGTCTATAGAGACTTTCCTCATTCTTTATAACTGTATTTCATAGCATAATTTATTTAACTAGCAGAACTAGTTCCCTCTTAGAGGGCATTTGGGTTATTATTAATCCTGTTCATTGGTAATAAATGGGATCTTTTCATCAAGTTAACAAAAATTCTACTTCAATGGACAAGCAAAAAATTTTAAATTTATTATGTTATTAAATATATTATTAACTTCACAGACTACCTTTCCTCTAGGTTCAGTGTTTAAAGCAATTTTAGTGCATATGTTTATACAAATTGGTGGAAGGTAAATATTGGCATTTTCTATAAAGCTCAAGTATCAATACTTGCATACTCAGAAATATGCTGATGATTATTTATACTTACACAGATATTGATAGTTATATGGTATGGCAAAAAATATGATAAATTATGTCCTAAATTTCATACTGAAATGAAGTAACTTTGGTCTGAAAGGTCTCAGCTAGTGCCTCAGCCTATTTTTTAAACATTTTTATTGAGATACAATTGATGTGTCTTTCTCTCTCAACAATATGCTTTATTTCTCCAGTTACTATTAAGTTGGACATGGGTTCAAATTCCCATCCTGCTATACTGATTCTGCAGAAGGTTAATTTTTGTAAATTTTAGTAGAAACGTTAACCTGTCAATTTTACAAAACTGTTGTACAAGTTAAATTGAGTAGTATAAAATGGCTTATGCCTATGTCTGTCTCAAAAGTAAAGTTCTACAATTAACACCAATTTTAACACTCTTAATAAAAAAATTGTATTTATAGAAAATAATTTTCTTATAAAGAAGAATCAAAGTTTTCCTCTAAAATGTGGTATCATTAATATTTCAGATTAACTTATTTGGGTTCCACTACATGGCATTAAGTTCTAGTAAATCGGCCGGGCGCGGTGGCTCAAGCCTGTAATCCCAGCACTTTGGGAGGCCGAGACGGGCGGATCACGAGGTCAGGAGATCGAGACCATCCTGGCTAACACGGTGAAACCCCGTCTCTACTAAAGATACAAAAAAACTAGCCGGGCGAAGTGGCGGGGGCCTGTAGTCCCAGCTACTCGGGAGGCTGAGGCAGGAGAATGGCGTAAACCCGGGAGGCGGAGCTTGCAGTGAGCTGAGATCCGGCCACTGCACTCCAGCCCCAGCGACAGAGTGAGACTCTGCCTCAAAAAAAAAAAAAAAAAAAAAAAAAAAAAAAAGTTCTAGTAAATCTTAGGGAAAGGCATTTATTATTTCGGTCACAAAATTCTAGAAACACAAATGAAAGCTTCTGGGCAAAAGCAGGAGGTCACTAAAGTCATTTAGAATTTTTAGAGTATCCTGAATTTGGAGTGGGGAAAGACTGTGAAGATCATTAATGTAACCCTACACATTTACAAAAAAAAGAAAAGTGAGGGTTGAAGTTAACAGGATTCACTCAACTTGTACAGCCAATAAGGCTAAGAAGATATGAAAATCTACGTCTTTCAACTGCTCTGCTGGTGAATTAGTTTAGAGCAGTCTTGTAACCAATGGAACTTTAGGAAGGAATTTTGTGGGGACTCTGGAAGAGATGTTTTCTCCTTTTTTAAAAAAAAAAGAAAAAGAAAAAATGTACAGAAGAGTCCCTTTTCCACTTTGATGCAGCAGTCATCTCTTTATTATAAGAAAGCCAAGAGTTTCACAGAGAAGCTCACCCAGAGCTCTGACATTGCTGTTTTAAACAACCCCAAATTACCATGCTCTAGATTAAATTGTTAGCAAAACACCTCTATTTATTCAGGTAGTCAAAAGTATCTGTGGCCAAAAGCCGCCAAATATAAAACTCTAGTATTTGCTAGTGAAACTATGTTACATGACTTCTACCACAGAAGACTTCATGTCATACCAAATAATATGAATGTATAATTTTTTTAAATTAAAGTTTTGTTAAAATCTATTAGGGAAACAAAAGTTGACTTAAAAAAATAAAATTGACAAACCTTTAGCCAGACTAAGATAAAAAGAGAAGATCCGAATAAAATCAGAAATGAAAAAGTAAACATTACGACTTATTTGCAGAATTCCAAAGGCTTGTTAGTGGTTACTGTAAGCAACAACTATATATGCTGATAAACTGGAAAATGTAGAAGAAATGGACAAATTCCTAGACACACACAACCTACCAAGACTGAAACAAGAGGAAATCCAAAACCAGAACAGACCAATAACAAATAATGAGATCAAAGCTGTAATAAAAAGTCTTCTAGTAAAGAAAAGGCCAGGACACAATGGCTTTACTGCTAAATTCTACCAAACATTTAAAAAAGAAAATAATACCAATCCTTCTCAAAATACTCTAAAAAATAGAGGAGGGAATAATTCCAAATTCATTCAAGGCCAGTATTACCCTGATACCAAAACCAGACAAAGACACATCAAAAAAAGAAAACTACAGGCCAATATCTCTGATGAATATTGACGCAAAAATAAATCCTCAACAAAATACCAGCAAACTGAATTCAACAATGTATTAGAAAGATCGTTCATATGACCAAGTGGAATGTATCTCTGGGATGCAAGGATGGTTCAAAACACACAATCAATTAACATGATATATCATATCAAAAAAAAAAAAGAATAACCATATGATCATTTCAATTGATGCAGAAAAAACATTTGATTAAAAAATTCAACATCCCTTCATAATAAAAACCTTCAAAAAACTGGATATGGAAGGAACATACCTCAACATAATAAAAGCCACATATGACAGACCCACAGCTAGTATGATACTGAATGGGGAAAAACTGAAAGTCTTTCCTCTAAGACCTGCAACACAACAACGATGCCCACTGTCACCACTATTATTCAACATAGTACTGGAAGTCCTATCTAGAGCAATCAGACAAGAGAAAGACATAAAGGGCATACAAATTGGGAAGGAAGAAGTCAAATTATACCTGTTTGTTGGTGATATAATCTTATATTTGGAAAAACCTAAACATTCCACAAGAAAACTAGAACTGATAAATTCAGTAAAGTTCCAGAATACAAAATCAATGTACAAACATCACTAGCATTTCTATATGCCAACAATGAACAATGTGAAAAAGAAGTTAGAAAGTAAACCTGCTTACAATAGCCACACATAAAATTAAATACTTTGGAATCAACCAAAGAAGTAAAAGATCTCTATAATGGAAACAATAAAACACGAATGAAGAAAATTGAAGAGGATACCAAAAAATGGAAAAATATTCCATGTTCATGGACTGGATGAATCAATACTGTTAAAATGTCCACATTACCCAAAGCGATCTACAGATTCAATGCAATCCCAATCAAAATACCAATGACATTCTTCACAGGAATAGAAAAAATACTAAAATTTATATGGAACCACAAAAGACCCAGAATAGCCAAAGCTATTCCAAGCAAAAAGAACAAAACTGGTGGATTCCCATTATCTAACTTCAAATTATGCTACAGAGCTATCATAACCAAAACAGCATAGTACTGTCATAAAAACAGACACATGTACCAATAGAACAGAATAGAGAACCCAAAACCAAATCCAAACACCTACAGCGAACTCATTTTTGACAAAGGTGCCAAGAACATACACTGGGAAAAGATAGTCTCTTTAATAAATGGTGCTGGGAAACTGAATAATCACATGCAAAATCATGAAACTAGACCCGTATCTCTTGTCATACACAAAAATCAAATCAAAATGCATTAAACACTTCAAACTGAATCTAATACAAGAAAACACTGGGGAAAATCTCCAGGACATTAGTCTGGGCAAAGATTTCTTGAGCAATAGCCCACAGACACAGGCAACCAAAGCAAAAATGGACAAATGGGATCACATCAAGTTAAAAACCTTCTGCACAGCAAAGGAAGTAATCAACAAAGTGAAGAGACAACCCACAGAATGGGAGAAAACATTTGCAAACTACCCCTCTGACAAGGGATTCATAACCAGAATATAAGAAGCTCAAACAACTCTACAGGAAAAAAACCAATAATCTGATAAAAAATGGGCAAAAGATCTGAATAGACATTTCTCAAAAGAAGACACACAAATGGCGAAAAGGTTCTCAACATCACTATCATCAGAGAAATGTAAAACTCAAAGAGATATCATCTTGTCCCAGTTAAAATGGCTTTTATCCAAGAGTCAGGCAGTAACAAATGCTGGTGAGGATGTGAAGAAAAGGGAACCCTTGTACACCATTTGTGGGAATGTACCACCACCGTGGAGAACGGTTTAGAGGTCCCCCAAAAAACGAAACACAGAGCTACCATATGATCCAGCAATCCCACTGCTGCGTATATATCCAAAATAAAGGACATCAGAATGTCAAAGAGATATCTGCACTCCTGTTGCAGCACTGTTTACAATAGCTAACATTTGGAGGCAACCTAAGTGTCCATTAACAGATGAATGGATAATGAAAATGTGGTACATACACACACAATGGAGTACTCCTCAGCCATAAAAAAAGAGACCCAGTCATTTGCAACAACATGGATAGAATTGGAGATCATTATGTTAACCGAAATAAGGCAGGCACAGAAAAACAAACATCACATGTTCTCACTTATTTGTGGGATCTGAACATCAAATCAATTGAACTCATGGACATAGCAGAAGGATAGTTACCAGAGGCTGGGAAGAGTAGTGGGGGGTTGAGTGGGAGGTGGGGATGGTTAATGGGTACAAAAAAACAGAATGAGTAAGACCTACTATTTGATAGCACAATAGGGTGACTAGAGTCAATAATAACTTAATTGTATATTTTAAAATAACTTAAATAATGTAATTGGAATGTTTGTAAATCAAAGGATAAATGCTTGAGGGGATGAATACCTCATTCTTCATGATATGATTATTTCACATTACATGCCTGTACCAAAACATCCCATGAACCCCACAAATATAGACATCTATGTACCCACAAATTTTTTTTAAAACCCACTAAAATAAAAAGAAAAATCTATTTGGTGTGTTACTAAGAAAGGTGCTGTTTAGTGGTCTACAAAATTCAAACTTTCAGGGTGTGACAAAAGAAACTAATCTAAAATTATACAATGACTATTTAATGGTAGAAAATAAATCTGAACTTATATCCATTCTAAAATGTATAAAACAACTTCAAAAAACTTAAGAGAAACTTCAGTTTCAAAAGTCCAATGTTATTCTCCAAATACTTATTTAAATAAATTTACTTTGGAAAAACACCACAGTCACACTGACATAAAGCTTAAAAATATTTTATTACCAATTAAAAGTCAGGGCATTTAACACCCACTGCCTTTTAAAACTCCATATGATTCCTTATCAAACAAAATCATAAGATATTTACCATCTTAAATTCAAATAATGGCCAGAAAGTTAATAAATCTTGACTTTAAGGCAACACTCTCAACTACTAAGAAAGGGTCATGAGAGAAAAGGCCTAAAGGCAATCATAAAAGTTGTTGTCAAAAACCTCTGTATCACTGAAGACAATGTCAGAGTTACTCTCAAGAAAGGACTACTGATGAATGAGCTGATGCTCTCAACGACTCTGAATATTTTTTTAATTTAGGATAAATTAATTAAATATAACATAAAAGTAATGTTAGCTGTAATAAACTTTGTTATGATGGAGAAATTAGCCCTGGTAAATGGAATTACAGTTCAAACTTTCTAATCAAGGTAGTATTTGTCAGTACTATTAAAAATAAAACCAAAACAACAAGAAAATCTTAGGAGTTAAATGGAACAGAAAACAGGTTTTCCACCTTTTCATGCATCTATATACCCCTTAAGCTATTTTCTTAGAAATGCACACTCTTCAGTATACCCTGGGTAAAGTGACCAGACACTCCATTTAAAACAAACCATGGCCAGGCGCAGTGCCTCACACCTATAATCCCACTTTGGGAGGCCAAGGCGGGCGCATCACCTGAGATCAGGAGTTTGAGACCAGCCTGGCCAACATGGTGAATGAAACTCTGTCTCTACTAAAAACACAAAATTAGTTGGGCGTGGTGGCAGGTGCCTGTAGTCCCAGCTACTCAGGAGGCTGAGGCAGGAGAATTGCTTGAACCCGGGAGGCAGAGGCTGCAGTGAGCTATCATGCCACTGCACTCCAGCTGGGCAACAGAGCCAGATTGTCTCTAAATACATACATACATACATACATACATACATACATACATACATACATCCTGAATTAGGTGAATGTTTCCAACTAAACATAAACTTGAAGTCAATTCACTTAGAAAATGCTTTAAAAAATACATAATGACAGCATTCTGTTCATTACCCAATGTTAAAATGTTAAACAGTTTTAGCCAATGCCTCAAATCTATTTAGATAATCCATTATTTTAAAAATAAGCTAAAACCTTTTTGTATCTACTTAAGTGGTCACAGCAGTATTGTATTAAGAAAAAAAAAAGGAGGAAAGATGAGAGTTAAAAATGAGCTTGCAACGAGTGCTTTCTTAAAACCACAATCATTTCTAGGTCGTCTGTTTTGGTGTTGCCACAGCGACTTTGTGAATCATATGACTTTTCACCCCCTCCATAACTCAGGGGTACATTTGTTTCTGGTAAAAATATATACATTAGTGGATGTAATTTTGTTAGAGTACATAAGGTACTTTCAGCCACAATTTAGTAAACTAAATACTGGCCACTGAAAAAACATAGAGAGAAAATTATCCATATATCCACTCTTTCTAAAACTGTCCATCATGTCAACAGTGAACATACTACTGTATCTTTAAGTCTGAAAACTTTTCGAACAATGACTTTACTGAAAACCTAATCTGATATAAATTAATCAACCATCATTATAAAACACTCACCACGATTATTTACAAAAAGCAAATCTGATCTTATATTTAGATATACACTTAAAAGAATCCTCATTTGAAATGCACAGTTAAGTATTTAATGGTGAAGTATCATGATTTCTGCAACTTACTACATATACATGTAAAAGATGTATATCAATAAATAAAGCAAATATGGCAAAATGTTATCAATGCCAAACATAAGTGAAAGGTATATGGGTAGTCAAAGTGTTTTTTTAAACTTTCCTGTGTTTGAAAATTTCAAAGAAAAGCTGGGAGAACAAAAGACCCCTACTGGCTATTACTGCCCTGAGTATATGTCCAATGTTTTCCCTTTTGCCTCAATACCTTCCTGTCCTCATTTAAAACAACTGTTACAGAGTTATATTATGTCTTATAAACAAAAATCACAATTCTAGGAAATAATTTTAATAAGTAGTTTTAAAGGCTGGCATCAGTGAATTAACTGTTTTACCTGAAAGTTAACATCTTCTTTCTTAAATATTAGTGCTCGAACTTCATCGGGATCTCCGTTAAATATAGCTTGCACCAGTGATGGCTAAAATATAAGAGAGTAATAAAAACATTAGAATCATCCATATGGGGTGACTAAGGATATTTATACATAGTTTCTGAATCTACAAGTTTTCTTCCCTGTAGCAATAATCACTTTTGACATTAGCCAGAAGTTTCATAAAACCAAATCATGTCAAAGTACAGGATTCCTACTTGGAAAAAAAAGGGCTAATTAAAAAAAAAAAAAATGAATTCAGTTTGACCCAATTTAGGTAGTATAATAAACACAATCAGATTTTATTTTATTTCTTATAAGTAGAAGCCTTTGTTTCTGTATATGACAAACAGAAAGACTCTTCCAAATACAAATGTGTGATCTCAACACCTACTTGTGGGACAGAACTTGTTAAGCAATTTCCAGCCCACGAAGGAAGGCTCTTTTGAAAAGGTCTGTTTGGGGCATCAAATTATCTTACATGGATTAGCACTACAGGTACAAAGATACAAATCCCAAGAAAGCAAACCTGGCAGTTGATGAAAATAGCCACTAATCAAAGACCAAAAATAATGGATACTTAAATAACTTGAAAAGACAAACACATGCATAACTAAGTATAATGATCTCTTAACGACACAGACTCATTTGATAAGGTCTACTATACTAGTCAAGGAGCCGGCTGATAGTAGCACTAAAACCAAGGTTAAAGATGAAGACTGAATCTCATACAAAGTCTTGCATGTAAATACATAAAATTCATTACAGAAAAGGCCATGCTTTGGTATTGCTAGGGATAGTCAACCTTTCCTAAAATATGCAGAGTTCCTGATTCTTGTTACATCAGTTTCTGAAACCACAAAATGAAAACAGAAACGTAGTTGCCATGACTACTAATTCTCAAATTATTTTAAACAGTCTTTTAAGAGATTAAGACATAGTAAAGACTGAAATGTTATCTCAGCATTCAAAAAAGTAAAATGAAATGTGCATTTTATACAAAAATATTACTGCATCATATTTACACATGTATTGCTTTAATTTGGGTTTGTAAAGAAACTATTGCAAATCTACATCTATTCTTAAAAAACAAGATTTATACTACTAGTTCAGTAGAATATAGTAAACATATAAACTTACATATCTTACCAATACATTTCCAGAAGGTGGAGAATGTAGGGGTTTATTTTCCTGTGGCAATTTAGAAATGAATGCAGGAGACTCATCTTCTACCTCCTCCAAAACAACAATACACACTCGACTCATTCGATCTTTTAAAACACTAAATTCCAAGCTATGTGATAAAAGTCACAGTTGGAAGAGCACAAGTAGTTTTTCCTCCTCTTCTATACAACACTTACAAACATTCTCTGAACAGCACAGCTAGTTTTTTTTTTTTTTTTTAAGTTAGTAAGTACTACTGGAAAACAAGTTTAAAATTATGACTACATAATTTGTAACTTCCTAAATATAACAAAATTCTATTATTTCTGTTGGGTTACTGCAATACTTAAGAAGAAATTTCACACCAACATATCAATAACTAAAACTGAGTCCAAGCTCATTTAAAAATATTTTTCCTCTACCAAAAGAGTCTTATTGCTCTAGCTCTGAAATTTACTTCCACAAAACAATCATTGTTTTTGGTGACACAACACCACACAATATAGAATGAAATGAGAAACAACTGCTATGACAGCGATGATCACAGCAATACCCACTGTTTCCTGCAAGGTCATATAGTTACCAGTAGCTGTTTTGCTTATAATTGAAAATAAAAAATAAAATCTCACTATTCTGTTTCCACTTCTAATTTGTCTTCATTTCTTCA
The DNA here is from genome assembly GCF_001698545.2 of Rhinopithecus bieti. Lineage (NCBI taxonomy): Eukaryota > Metazoa > Chordata > Mammalia > Primates > Cercopithecidae > Rhinopithecus > Rhinopithecus bieti. The sequence goes on along the minus strand of NW_016803028.1, from coordinate 961,138 downwards.
TCACTGGTTTAATGCAGATACTATTCACAGAAAAAAAGATCTAGAGCTCAGCACAAATCCTGAAAATGAAGCTCAGAGGTTAACAAGTCTTTCAGTGTTTGGGAAAGGGGCGAAAAAAAGAAAAAACAAAACCACTCTGCATTAATAGCAAAGCTGCAGTACATTTACATGTGATGAGTCAGACCACAAGAGACAATACGACTCTTGGTACTAGAATACAGCTTGATTAATCCAGATTTCCCATATAATAGAAGAAACACAGTTAGCTTTATTCCCATCGATAGCATAAGCAAGGCAGAGCATTCATTCTTTCTCCATCAGGCAGTTGTCTGTGGCTGCTCCAGCAAAAGGGCACAGGCACCAGGCAGAAATGGTGTTAGTGGAGAATCCTAATAGAACAAGCAGGCTGTGAAGGAATTAGAAGGCATTTGAGCTCCAATTACTGCTGCAGGCTTTTTGTTTTCTTAAAAAAAAAAGAGAGAGAGGAAAAAAAAACATAGTAGTTTATCATTCCAGTGTTTCCTTTGATCTCCACATGAATACAGCTTCCATTAAACAGTCTTCATTCAGAGGAAAAAACAGCAGACTGTGCATCTTCTTTGAGCCAACTACTTTATTCAATCATCTGCCTCTTTGCCAATATAGTTTCCTTCCACTGTGAAAACCGCTACAGTTATCCTTTTCAGATTTCAAATGCTTTCCTGTTCCTCAGATGATCTTGCAAAACACCACTGACATCCCCAAATGAGTAGGTCCTTAAAAAATATCTATAGAACCTCAGTATCGGTCCCACAGAAGCATTCCAACGGAGCAACAGTCTGAAGAGCAAAGAAGACTGCAGACCCGCAGGATGAAATGCCTAGTAATGCTCACATGTTAACACTTACCAGAGATCTGAGCTACTGCTCGGGATGTAACTTCCTCTAGCAGGAGAAAAAAATAGTGCATTTGGACAGCCTTCACAATTAGAAGGTTCATGCCAGTTCTGTGACTAATCCAGATCAAACTAAAAAATTCTATAACTGAAAAATGAGTGCGCTTTTAACATTTTCCACTAAAAGCCACAAGGAAATCTGGTGTACTGCCTCTGCTGACTAACAGTGGTTTTAGCAAGTAAACAATTCCAAACGGCTTAACTGCTTTCGTGTGTTACAATAAAGCAAATGTTTAACCCTATAATGACAGTTGCAGTAAGAATATGCCTGCAATGGACTCATCAAAGTTTAAAGATGGAGAAATACTTTATGAGATTATAAAACCATGAAATAGTTTTATTCATATTTTACCAAGATCAGTTTTAATCTGCCAGATGTATTTTATTTTCTAAGAATGCAAAGTTTAAACAAATGAAATTAAAATTGTCTTAAGAATTCTAAAATTGGTGAATTAATCAACATTGATTCATATTTAAGGGACAAAGCAAACATTTCATAATGAGGAAATCGCTAACTCTAAAATGATATAATCTATATTGATTTTTCACCTGAAGAAATAAAATAATCCACGCTTGCCATTTTGGATAGGGAATAGAAGGCCTTAAAAATCTGTTAAAGAGGTTACATTAAGTAAAAAAAAAAGGCCCTCGTCTGAATCACCTATGTCAAAAGGGTACAGGGTAATGCAAATAATCTCCCTCCCTATAAATTTCCCAAAGTCACAAACGTCAAAACCAATCATTTCAGTTTTTTTTTTTTTTTCTTCTTTCTCTGTTTACCCAACATGGGGATATTTCTCAACAAAGAAAATACCATGGTCCCCTTTCAATCTGTGTTTTTCATATTAACTAGTATTTTTATTAATAAACATACTTTTGAACATCTGTGATATGCTATGTGCTGCACATTCTCATTTAATACAATAACCTTGCTATAGTCCCATTATAGAGGGAAAAACAGACTCAGAAATTATGTATTTTACCCAAAGTTGTGTAAATTAATAAAGTTGTGTATAATTTCAAACACATACTCTTTCTAATCTATTCTGCTATGCTATCACTGAGTACACACATGTACAGACACACTCTCACCACTCATCTCCAGAACTTTGCAACCTATAATACTAGCTTATAAAAGTGATCTTAACAAACAGGTAACGTACAAAGGTTGTGAAAAGTTTAGGTAACAAAGGAATATACTATTTATTGCTATATTCTAAAACAAGTTATTTCCAAATGAGTACTTCAAGGCAAGTCTTATAACCATAAAAAACCCAGCATGATACAGATAATATAAGAATATCAGAAATTAAAACAAGAACCATTGAAAGCTATAAAATATATCAATCTATGAAAGAAGCAATAACTAACATTTGTACCAATTAAAACATGCTAACAATTCATTATATTTTAAAATATATAAAATACTTTTAAGCCAAATTAAAGGTATGTAAATATTAAACATAAATTATGTTATCCATCTCCACATAGCTGAATCAAAAATACCTTAATATTTGAAATACCTGAAAGCGAAACAACTATAGTAATAATATCCTATATTTCATCTTCAGGGTTCCCAGGCCCCAAAGCAAAATCTCTTTTATCTTAAAATCTTAACTTGTTCCAAAGTATCTAGTACCTAAGTTCACCTACTTAGACTTAAGCAGGTACATCCTGTTTCTTGTTCTACGTCAACCTCCATACTTAGGTCTTTTCCAACCAGAAAGCAAACTCCTTGAAGGTAGGGACTGTATTACACACATATTGTTTCCTTCCACCTATAAATAATTCCATTGAAATGAATTCTAACGTCACAAGACTCTGGAAGGGTGGGAGATTTATAAACAAGAATAGTGGGGGTGTGTTGGTATACATATATTTTAACCAGAAAATATAGGAGGCATTAAGGTGCAACAAAGTGAGTTTCATATCTCTAATAAGTGAACAATTAAAATTTCAGAAGTTGATGGGATACAACATAAAGGTATGGGGTGATGGTTAAAACTAAGGTGGAGTCAGTCCACCTGAAGTTCAATTCTGATTCCATCATTTCCTAGCTGTGTCCTTGGGCAAACTACTTAAATTCCCTGAGCCTAAATTTCTTGACACTTACATAAGAAAAATAATAACCTGCAGAGATTTTTATCTAGGAGAAATAGTATAATAGTACAGTGCTTGAGAATGTAGGCTATTTTGTAGTCAAATTGCCTGAAGTTCTAATCCAGGCTTCCCGCTAACCTAATTCTGGGATCCTGGGCTACTCATTTAGTAACCTCTCTGTGTTCATTTTAACATCTATTAAACGACATTAACAGAATTTACTTCATAGTGTTGTGAAATCTAAACAAGATAACCTTATTGTTATGGATATCTGGGACAGCTGAATGATATCTCTTGTGAAGCCAGTGAGTGGATCAAAGGCTATTAAACTCCTCCTCCCCTTGACCCAGCACAAGTGAGGTAAATTCAGACTAAAGTCTGGAGATCCCATTCAGTTGCTAAGTCCCCAAACATTTCAGTGGTCTCGAGTCTGCTGAAAGGTCGTTTGAGACTCTAGTAACTAGACAAGCACATACTAAGTGTTAACTGGGGAGAGGGAACAGTAAACTTAGGCGAGAAAGACTACCAGGTTCTTCCATTCTTCTACATTCACTAGATTTTACAGTTTAGGGACTATAAAATTCTTTTGGGAAAAAGGATAGAAAGTACTAGCCCACGGTATATTATAAAATTAAAAGCAGATAAAAAATACAAAGAGAAATATGTCAGTTTTTAAATTATTTAAATTAGCAGCAGTTTTGTGTCTTCTTCTATTGAATAAGACAGGCTCCTATCCTCAAGGAACTCACATCTTAAAGGAAAAGGAGACAAGTGAATATTTAAGAAATTAGAAACAGAGAAGTACTTCTGATAAAAAAAAAATGACTGATAAAAGATTGTGCAAACTAAGGGCAACATTTTTTTCCACTTAGAGAAATATCAAGGGGATGTGGTTTTTTTCTTTGGTACTTATTTTTTAGGCCTTAAATTAAGTTTTTAATAGGCTAACAAGTTCAACTCTGACAGCTTTATAATCCTTCTATTCTTTATACTAAAATGTATCCTATCAAGAGCTTACTCCTACTATTAATAGAATCACATAATGGTAAAGCTGGCTTAAACCTTTTACTGATTATAAAACATTAAATCACTGGAAGATAATTTTGGATTCCTAATTGTTACGCCAGAATTTTTTTTTTGACACAAATGATTTTTCCTTTCTGCATCAAGATCCAACCTAAACCTCACCTTTTATCTTACACATCTGTGAACTCCACATTATCACAGAATAGAATACCAGGGTATATTAACTGACTACTCTGTGCCAAGTAACAACCTGGTCTGGAAGTGGGTTCAAACAATGTTTCAGAAAACATTTCTGGCAGATCAAGAATCCTCACCAGTCTTCTTGAGCTATGCCTCATCTATCCATATACTTTAGGAAAAAAAAGTCTTATCAATAGAGTTAAAAGAAAATGAGGTACAGGGTGAGGGGGGAGAAATCAAGGAATAGCTGCTTTCTAGGCTATACAGGCCAGAATCTATGCAATTATCTATATGATTATTAGAGCCACTGCAAGAAAGTCCCTAAATATTTAAAACACAACTCAAAATCCTCATAATAGATCAGATTTAACTCTCTGCAGGTAATATATTTACGATCCAGGCCACTTACTTAATTTTTACACAGTCATAATGCCAAAATGGCTAATAACCAGTATCATTCGACGATCTCAAGTGGTTTGATCCCACTGGTACGTTACACTGGTAATAAGTAATAAATTGTTAACCCTTCCAATATTAGTAGTACTGTACACTGCAAATTGTTAGCACATATTAATATTACATGTGTTTTCTGAAAATATCTGTATTTTGTGTCCATTCCTCCAGGCTTCCATTCCAGCTTTAGGTAAGTACAGAGTCTCACACAATAAAGACCACATTTCTCAGCTCTCTTGTAGCTAGGAGCCACATGAAAAAGTCTGCCCAAAATTTTAAGTAGAGGTGTTGTGTGCCTTCCAGAAAACTCTCTTAAAGACCAACTAGCATATTCAACTTGCTTCCTGGAACAAAGATGATTGGCCACTATCTTAAACCAAACAAGGACCATAGTCTAGGGCAGTGAAACTACAACGCTAGAAGGGAGCTGGGTCTTTGAGAACTTTGCCAAACACAACTGCCATACAAGCCCTGGACTGTTTAGTTTCTGACTTTTATGTTAGACAGAAATAAAAAGTCTTGCCTTGTTTAAGAAACTGTAATTTTGTATCTCTGGTACTTGGAGCCGAGCCTAACTATAAATGATAATCTTACTCTTCCTTTAATTACCTACGAGTGGGCATATATCCTTCCAGCCCTGTACTTCCAACATCCATACTCCAGTACAATGTAGCTGCTTAAATCTTCAATAAATGAGTTAGAAACTTGAGCTGTAACATATTGTACTAGAAACAATAACCAGAAATCTGCTGGAAAATAATTCATATTTTCCTGGATAAGCTAAGGACAATCAGAGGAGAGAGAAAGAGATGGAAACAGTTACCACAAATATTCTCAACGATCTTCAGCCACCATTTTGGTGGGTACTGTTATCAGATCTCTAAATGGGAAACAGAGGCTCGGAAACATTTAGTCAGCCAATCACTCATCTGCCCCATCCATTCACCTAGTATGTATTCATCTACTATGTGTCAGTCTTTGTGCCAAGCTGAGAAAACAAAATTATGACTAGCCAATCCTTGTTCTAATGAACCATGCACACAAATAAATACCATATGATTCCAACTGTGATAAATTCTCGAATTAAAAAAATGTCTGAAAGACAAGGAACTAACGGGTGGCCCATGTGGCTGGGCAAGCAATCATGAGGGACAATATCATATGCAGTTGGAGAAGTGGGTATGGTCATGTGATAGAGAGGCCTTGTAAACCAAGTTATAAAGTTTGTATTTTTTATTAATTGAGAACTCATTAAAATTTTTATTAAGGAAGTCATGATTTGCTTTTGCTTTAAAAACATTATGTGGGTTTGACATGAAGAGTGGATTAAAGGGGTAGAAGAATGGAAGCCAAAGGACTAGTTAGGAGACTACTGCAGTAATCCAATAGAGTGGGTGATCTGAATTAGGACAAGACCATATAGATGGAGAGATAGAAATATACTTTAGAGGCTGGGCACAGTGGTTCATGCCTGTAATCCCAGCACTTTGGGAGGCCAAGGTGGGCAGATCACGAGGTCGGGAGTTTGAGACCAGCCTGACCAACATGGTGAAACCCCATCTCTATTAAAATACAAAAATTAGCCAGGCGTGGTGGCGTGTGCCTGTAATCCCAGCTACTCAGGAGGCTGAGGCAGGAGAATCACTTGAACCTGGGAGGCGGAGGCTATAATGAGCTGAAATTACACCACTGCACTCCAGCCTGGTGACAGAGTGAGACTTAAAAAAAAGAAAGAAATATATTTTAGAAATAGGATTTATAAGACATGTTAACAGACTGGATATAAGCGTGATGGAGAAGATGATAACCACAAACCTCCCAGGTTTTGGACTTAAGCAACCACTGCTTATTGGAGTTTAAGCAATTTGGGACTTTTTTAGTTTCCAAATTTATACAATGAAGAATGTGACTTGTTACATCAATATCCAAGGTCCGTTTCATGCTGTCAAAGTCTGTTTTAAACTTAATACAGAGCCCATATCTTAGCATCTACCCGCATGACTTCGAAATGAAATGTTGCCTACAACTAGGTGAATATTAAAAAATTCATAAAGAATAGTGAGATCTGGCTCAATTCTACTCAGTCCAGTACACTGAAATTATCTAAAAATCTTTTGGCAAGAATACCTTTTTAAAACACTCACCAAAAAGACCATAGCACTGATTCAACAAATATTAAACAATCACATCTCTACTACATATACCATGCCAAGGAATTATAAGGTATCGTATCATATATCACCTTCAAACTCCTTATGCAACTTAAATAGGGTATTATGTCATACATGTAAAAATCTAACCAGTACAAGATAAGGACACAAAAGATAGTAAAAGACAGTATACACTGAAGGCCGAGATATAGACTATACCTGCCACCAAATCCATCACAGGAAAAAGTGTAGCATATGAAGTTATTAATTGTAATTGACATATACAGATACCTAACTGTCCATTCTCTAAAAAAAAAGGGATATTTTAATAAAACTCTCCATAAACCTCATTATTTTGCTCCTCCTTTAATTTATAGGAAGGGCGTTTTTCTCAAAGAAATCAATGGTCTGTTAGTTAGAACATTCCATATAAAACTCACATTTTCAGAAAATGGCTGAAGATTTTAAACTATCATTTATAATATATAGTTGTTAAAAATGAGTATGAGTGAGTGTCAAATAGTTAAAAGCAATGGCTCCTGGCTCATGGTGTCTAGGACAGATAAGAACAAACATACAGAAGCAAAGGTAATTACAGCAGATGAGACAAATTGTAGGATGTGGTCATTGCAGTGGTTAGAGCCAAGTGGAGGTGGTTACAGCCAAGTGGAGGTGGTTACAGCCAAGTGGAGGTGGTTACAGCCAAGTACAGATGACTGCTGGTGTGGAGGTTGTTAAATAGTTAAGTATATTCAAAATGTCATCTACAAAGAAATGAAATCACCTAGATGACAGACAAACATGATCCAGATGTAGAACTGGGGAATGAGATTTGACAGATGATAGCAACAAGAAATAGAAGGATCACCTAGCCAAATGGTAGGTGTCTCAAAGAAAGGAAGGTTTTTAGAGATAGGCAGAGAAGTAACTTTTTTTTTTTTTTTTTGAGACGGAGTCTCGCTCTGTCACCCAGGCTGGAGTGCAGTGGCCAGATCTCAGCTCACTGCAAGCTCCACCTCCCGGGTTCACACCATTCTCCTGCCTCAGCCTCCCGAGTAGCTGGGACTACAGGCGCCTGCCACCTCGCCCAGCTAGTTTTTGGTATTTTTTAGTAGAGACGGGGTTTCACCGTGTTAGCCAGGATGGTCTCGATTTCCTGGGTTTCACCGTGTTAGCCAGGATGGTCTCAATCTCCTGACCTTGTGATCCCCCCGTCTCGGCCTCCCAAAGTGCTGGGATTACAGGCTTGAGCCACCGCGCCAGGCCAGAAGTAACATTTTAACACTATAATGGGGGACTAGAAGAATGCTGATTTTGCTCTCTTTCCTCCTCCCAACACACATGTACTTAAATACCACGTACTTATGAAAACAGAGTTTCATTGACTTTTCTGTAAGTGTAGATTCAAGAGTTACACATATGAGCTTAAGGTTTAAATCAATATTTAGATGACTATTTTTAGATTTCAGCCTTAAGAGAATTACTTGCTTCCAAAAGAATATAAGTAAAAAATTCAACAGGCCAAACGAATACAGGTTAGTTTTCTAGAATACACCTAATATGCCAAAACTAAGGAAGAAAGGGAGTAAAACTACTCTGTTAGCAAGTATGTAGTACTGCATTTAAGTAATGTTTTTAAAAGTTAGGTTATTTTCTTCATAATTTTGATTACCTTGAGAAGCAGTCAGAAATTAAGGAAAAGGACTCATCATTTTTTAAAATATCCTAGTCAATCTGATTAGTAAAATTTTTAGCTAAGATATGTGATGAGTAGTATCTCTGAGATATGACTTATGTTTTATCAGGCCAAGGATAAACACATTCTCTGAAATCTAACTACATTATTATTTGCAAAGTTAATTATTGTTCAGCAGCTGTATCAAAGACAATTTAGCCCTCATATTAAAATCAGTTGAGTGTAAAATTTTTATTTTAAACAGGCTGAATTTTGCCCTTCTTTAAAAAAGACTGAGGAAAGACTATGTACAATTCATTCTGGTTTTTACAATGTGGTGACACCAGAGTAAATGTAGTATGAAGTTACCGCACTTTAAAAGCTGAAGGGAGAAAATTTTCAGTTTAAAAATAAGTTGCTATGGTTACACAATGTTTGCCTTTATAAGCAATAACTATGTGAGATGTCCAAAGAATTCCCAAAAGTACAGTAAGATCAGTATCTGAAGTGTACATTCGTTATTTCACAAACAAACTGAACCCAACTATATACATCACTTCCATTTCAAAGTGGCTATCGTTTGAGAAATACTAAAAAAAAAAAAAAATGATTCATGTCTTTCTGAACCATATTGGAGTGGAGACAAAATACTGACCATAGCTATTTTAAATTCAAGTTATGACTCAGATAGTTTTAGTTCCTTTTATCAAAGAGTGCTGTAATTTTACATAGCAACTTTTATTGTTGAAAGAAGGAAGGTATGTTTCTAATGTGTTTCAGGTGTGGAGTTTCTTTTATACATAAATTTTCGTGCTTTTGATAAACTTTTAAAAAGCCATGCTTGTAACAATGTTAATTCAGAGTAAAACAATGTCAACTCCTTTAGCTGTAGACAATTTCTAACTTCTTAAATGGGAAGAAGATAATTAGCCCATTCCTAACTAGGTTGTTAAATCTGCTATCAGTTATTCTATCGTAGAATTTCTGTGTGTGTGTCTGTTTTATAAATAGAACATTCAGTTTTGTAAGACTACTTATAAAACTTTCAACCCAATATAGGTGATCTTAAAATTAGACGCTCATCATCACCTCTTAGAAGGCAGCTATACTCATGACAATACCACCACTACTGCCATCATCACATCCTTTTTTTTTTTTTTTTAGAAAGAGCCTCACTCTCTCACCCAGGCTGGAGTGCAGTGGCACGATCTTGGCTTACTGCAACCTCCACCTCCCAGGTTCAAGTCATTCTCCTGCCTCAGCCTCCCGATTAGCTGGGATTACAGGTGCACACCACCACACCCAGCTAATTTTTGTATTTTTAGTCAAGACTTGGTTTCACCATTTTGGCCAGGCTGCTCTTAAACTGCTGACCTCAGGTGATCCATCCACCTCAAACTCCCAAAGTGTTAGGATTACAGGCATGATCCACCACGTCCAGCTCATCATGACATCTTTTTTTTTTGAGACGGAGTCTCACTCTGTCGCCCAGGCTGGAGTGCGGTGGTGCAATCTCTGCTCACTGCGAGCTCCTCCCTCCGGGCTATGCCATTCTCCTGCCTCAGCCTTCTGAGTAGCTGGGACTACAGGCGCCCACCACCACGCCCGGCCAATTTTTTGTATTTTTAGTAGAGATGGGGATTCACTGTGTTAGCCAGGATGGTCTCGATCTCCTGACCTCGTGATCCACCCGCCTCAGCCTCCCAAAGTGCCGGGACCACAGGCATGAGCCACTGCGCCCGGCCTCATCATGACATCTTAATGGGCCTTCCACCAGTGTCTACGTTCTATGTAATAGAATATTAAATACATTTGTTAATATTAGGGCTATCCTAAACCAAAAATAATTTATAAAATAACGTATTACTCTCAACTGGCTTAAACAAAGGGATTATCATCACAAACATCAAGAATTAAAATAAGGTGGCTTTAGGGTGATTGATTCAGTTATCCAGTGCCATCACATATGACCTAGGCTCCTTTCAGCTTTTCCTTCTGTCAGACTCAGCAAGAACCTTAGGATAACTCCCTTCATAGTCACATGTTAATTGTTATACTTCATGGGATCCTATTAAACACATACTGTCATGCAGTAGAAGTGGGAATATCCTTCTGTGTCTACCTTTTCAGGTATGAGGAAGACTCCTAGGAGCCCCACAAGCTGACTTTCCCTGAAATGCAAAGGGCCAGGCTTTGATCACATGTCCCTTCCCAAACGAATCACTACGAGGCAGATAGGATTACCCTGATTAGCTTACAATATTCAGGATTTCCCCAAGTGATGTGGGATAGACGTGGACATACAAACAAAACTGGGTTGGTAAGCATGCCAGAAGAAAGAGGGTAGTTGCCAGTCAGTACACAACCAACAGTACGCTATGTATTACATAGAAAAATTCAACCTTGACATTTTCTTACAGTAGTTTAATTTTCCCACCATTATGAATTAATCACAACACACTTGTACTGGAAGACACTCTGCAGGCTCTAAAGATATTTTTAAATGGAAAAAAACATCAGTAATTCACCTTAAAACACTGAAGGAAATCATTTTATAAATGCCATGGACATACAAGAAAAATGTCAAACATAAGAAAACAGAATACTTTAGAATGAAATAGTAAAATACACCTTAATTTTGACCTGTTAAAATGACAGTTTTATCTCCAAAATGTTTCCTATTAACCTCATCTTCCTTCTCTATGAAAAGCAAGGCTAATTACTAGACACTGGGCAGACTACCACTAGAGTAATGAAACTAGAATACATTCAAGAAGGGCAGCCAGTATAATGCATAATCTAGAAACCAAGTCATAAAGGGTTGATAAAGCTGAAGATATTGTTTGAAAAGGAATCAGGGAGAACATGAAAACTTTAAAATATCTGAAGTACTGTCACTGTGAAGACAATTACACAGTTTTAGAGATAAAAAGCTAAATAGATGAATAATAACCAACAGGAAGACGAAATGTTTCAATGTAAGATAATACTTTTATCTGGCATTTTTTAGTCTGAAGGCATAACAAGGTTGGCTACTCACATGGGGCAGGGATGAACATCCCAGGTAACTTGAATAGCTACTATGGTTGTAGGCACTTTGTGTACATTCACTTAATTAAAACAATATGCCTGCAAACTAGTTTTTAATCCCAATTTCACAGACAAAAATCTGAGTTGGAGAAATTAAATACTGGAAATCACAAGGCTAAGCAGTAGGGAAAACTGGATTCTAACCCAGACTCATTTGTCTCCAAAGCCTAGCTCTTCCCACACATCACACACCTAAGAGAAGTTAAATTAGCAGTTGTTAAGGAAGCAAATAGGGTTTTTGAGCTGGTGAGAACCAAATATCAACTGATTTGAAGTCCTATTCAAAATTAAGATGCCAGAAATGAAGTATTACTTCCTTCCATTTGACCAATACCTTCCAGTTTAAGAATGTTTCACATCGATCCTCCCATTGGTTCCTCACAGCAATGCTTTAAGGTTAAGTTGGAGAGGCCTTATCCCCTGGCTTTCTACCTCAGAGAGGAAAAAAGAAAACAAAGATGAATCCTATCAACTCCCCTCTGCTTTATCTCCAAACATTATTTGTATTTTCAACTTTTCCTCTATGATCTTTCATTTATTCAAGTCATCTTTCATTTATTAAGTACTTCTTACATCTCAGGTGTCAAATATTCATGACTTTGCAGTCTAATGGGAAGACCTTGCAGTTGTAGAGGAAAAGGTTCATTCAAGACTCTATCTTCTAATAGACCTTACTCTTTCAATTCTGATTCCTTTCTTACATAGCTTTGGTTTAACCTTCTCTTCCTTTATTTTGGCCTATAGAAAGATTGGCCTTCCTGACTCCTTATGAAGCTACCACTCCTTTTTCTGTTTATTTTTAATTGTTTCGACCCACTGCAATCTAGCTTTCCACCAATCAAATGAAATTGCTCCAAGGTCACCAATGATAATTTATTACAAAATCATCATTATTCTCAACTACTCTACAATACTGGGCAGCAATGACCTTTAATAACCTCTCTTCTTGTTGCTTCCATAATATTTCCACTTTTTCTGGTCCCTTTCACTTGGTTTTTCTTCTACCCATAGTTTAAAATACTGTTTTCGTTGTTGTTTTCCCTCAGCTCCTTTTAATCTCTTTTTGGACAATCTCATGTCAAAATTCTACTTATCATCTGTAGTCCACCTCCCCAAAGTGTTCTTTTTCTGAATTCCCATGTTGTTTAATAGTAACGGCATCACCATGTACAAAGTAGCCCAACCCACAGTAGCCTTCCCTTACTTCATCTCCCACTTTTAGTCAGTCACCAAGTTGTATGCATTTTACATAAAGTCTTCCTAAACTCTTTCTTCACAGTGACCTAATTCAAACTCACTTCAGTCCTCACCTAAGCTATCATAACTACCTCCTAACTAGTCTCTCAAATGTTGACTCTCCTTCTAATTCTATACATCCTTGTAGCAGACACAGGTACTTCACACAAATTCTTTCCTTTAAGGAGAGCCTCTGGTCCTCAGACATACAAGAAACCCAAGCCTGACCAGAGTACTACCCACCCCTATCAACATGTCTAGTCCAGGAAAGAGCACATGACTGAAACTAGACAATGCCTTCCTCAGGACTTCACTTTCCTGCCAAGGCTATCAGGGAAAAATACTCTTTTCTTTTGGGATTCTGAGGAGACAATCCCAGTAAGCAAAAACTGCTCATAGGAGGAATGAAAGAATGGGGCAGGATGGGAAACCCACTGTCACCAAGTCCTGGATCTAGCTCTGCTTGCCTGGCCAGTAAATATACTTTTGCATTTAAGCCAATTTGAGTTGGATTTCTGTCATTTGTAACCAAAAGTCCTGATTAACAATTCTCTATACCACCAGTTACTTTTCTAAATCATAGATAAAATGTTGTCTACTTTTATTTAGTCAACTAAATTTCGTTTGAGTATGCTATACTAAAGTTTTCTACCACCCTGCCTTGAACTTTCACATATACCAATGTGCTTGTTGCAATTCAAATATAGCATGCCACTTTATGCAGCTATGCCCTTGCATATGCTGCTTCCTCTGCCTGGCATATCCCCCTCCCACCTCCTTATCCACAAAATGTATAGTAGGTTTGCATAAAATAAGGTGGAAAATTAGACAGCAGCAAGATCATGAAGGGTGTTGAATGACACAAAGTAAATACACTTTAACCCATAGAATTTCAAGCCAAAAAATTATAAAATAAGACTTGTATCTTAAATAACTCACTGTGGATACAGTGTCAGGATGACCTAAAAATAAGGTGATACTAAAGGCAGAGAAAACAGTTAGTAGGCTATCACAATTAGTTTAAACCAGAGGCCATGTAGGATGGTGAAACAGTAAACTGGGACAACTTCTCTGGGAGAAAAAAAAAACCTGCCAACAGCTATCAATATCATCGATAAGTCTTTCAAACTTTAAGCTAGCATTTCTGCTTGCAGGAATTGAGACATAAGAAAATAATATGAGGCCAATAAAAATTTACATATCAAGATTTCAGTGAAGCATTATTTGCAACAAAAGATTGAAAATTTAAATCTTGAATAAAATGATTTAAAATGTATATATCACACAGTGAAACTATCTAATATTTAAAATAAAATCTTTAAAGAATTTCTAAAACATGGGATATACTAAAATATGTTATATGAAATACAACACTGCAGTATATACAAAATAATCTTAATTATGTTAAATAGAGGAAGTTTTTTTCTTTTCATTTTAGCATCAACACTAGATGAGTTAGGTCAGTGGCAGGATTATGAGTAATTTGTTCTCTCCCCCCCCCCCAAGTAACATTGTCCTTAGCCACGATCTTAATTTGCTAAAGAAAATCACGACTTTATAGGTAAGAAAAATAAGGCCTAGAGCAGTCACATGACAAAGCTCACATTCTACAAGTTAAGACCAAAACTTGAACATTGCCTATGTGAAGACTCACTGCCAAGCAGCAAACCTGCAAAGCCAAAGTCATTTACCCCATAACTTCCGTGAGCCTGAGCCTCAAAGGCAAACCAAACTTACTGTGAGTGACTTTAAACTTGCTGAGCTACAATCCCCTCTAAATTCGTAACTCGAAAGCTATATGAAGAGCAGACTACAGAAAAGGGTAGTTTAAGATGCTTGTTTTATGACTTTATTTTATCTAAATAATCCTACAAAGAACAGAAAAGGAAATAATAGCACACCAGACTGGAGAAACAAGGTCTCAGAGTAAGTTGTTAAGGAACACTGTTATTCTAGAGTCTGTTTTATTTTGATCTTTAAAAGAATAAGAGAATGCTTTATTAGATGAGATTATTTCCCTGAATTAAGACCTCCATAATCTGTTACAATCACAAATAAACTCTATAGACTTAAGTACTCAACTCATTTAAGTAGGTACCTAACAAAAGTCATTTGGTAGCTTAAAAGCAGAATTTGAAAATAGTATTTGTGAAATAAAAGGGCTTCAGTGAAAGGAGTTTGAACAGCTACTACACAGGAGAAAAGACAAAATAATTACCAGGGACAATTTTTCTTTATTTTGAGATAGAGTCTTGCTCTGTTGCCCAGGCTGGAGTGCAGTGGCACAATATCAGCTCACTGCCACCTTCGCCTTCTGGGTTCAAGCGACTCTCCTGCCCTGAAAATTCATTTAAAAACAATGAAATTAAGATAGTGGTATAGTTTCCCACATCAGCCTCCAAAGTAGCTGAGACTATAGGCGCACGCCACCACGCCCAGCTAATTTCTGTATTTTTGGTAGAGACGGGGTTTCACCATGTTGGCCAGGATGGTCTTGATCTCTTGACCTCATGATCCACCCGCCTCAGCCTACCAAAGTGCTGGGATTACAGGCGTGAGCCACTGCACCTGGCCAGGGACAATTTTTTAAAAACTTCTATTTCAACCTTATAAATTAAGAAACTGTGGTTTTCTATAGATGCCATGTCAATGATAGTACCACCTAAAAAATTAATACATTTAAAATGTTTCTAAGCCGGGCACAGTGGCTCACGCCTGTAATCCCACCACTTTGGGAGGTCGAGGTGGGTGGATCACTTCAGGTCAGGAGTTCAAGACCAGTCTGGCCAACACAGCAAAACCCCATCTTTACTAAAAATAGAAAAATTAGCCAGGTGTGGTTGTAAGCACCTACAGTCCCAGCTGCTAGGAGGCTGAGGTGGGAGAATCGCTTGAACGCAGGAGGCTGAGGTTGCAGTGAGCTGAGATTCTGCCACTGCACTCCAGCCTGGGCAACAGAGTGAGACTCTGGCAAAACAAAACAAAACAAAACAAAACAACAATAAAATGTTTCTAAGGTGATAAGCAAAGATGGCATCATAGAGCTGGGCACAGTGGTGTATAACTATAGTCCCAGCTACTCAGGAGGCTGATTATGGGAAACTATACCACTATCTTAATTTCATTGTTTTTTAAATGAATTTTCAAATGGTGCCCTAATGTAGATTTAGAAAGGGTTTGCAGTAACCAATGCAAAAGCACCATCCAGTGGTAAAAGATGATAATTACAATTTACACAGTTATTAAAAGCCATATTAGCTAAATGATTTGTGACTGCCTTTTCTCCAACACACAGTCCAGGAAAGAAAAGGTAAACTGGCTATATAATATTGAGGGTATCTCCTATTTGTTACCATTCTCTTAATCAAACCTTACTATATTAAGTTGGCATTCTGTTGTTGTTTTTCTGTCTTGCCTACCAATTATCCAAATGCTTGGTTGGGAACAGAATTAGGATAGGGGCATTGTTAAAATTCATCCAAAGCCTTTATTAAATCACAGGCTAGAAAATGGTTTATAAAAGTGTGTGAGGGGGTGAATTTCCAGTGGAACTCTAGCTACCAACAGCCATTCCAAAGAACAACAAATAAGTCATTCTATGTACTTTTTTAAAAGGTGATCATTGGTAGGTAACCTAGACCTTCCTGAAAAGGGCCAGGTAAAGATTCACAATCAGATATTTCATAAAGAATTCATAATTTCTAAAGGGAACATGAATCTTGAACGTGACCATATTTACCTCCAATTTGAAGGAAAAAAAATCAGGTAAACAGTGTGTTCCCAATAAATCTACTCCTATCCTATCAGAAAACAGATGAATAAAATCTTCAGTTTCCAACATAACAGGTTTTAATCACCTCCTTTTTTTTTTTTTTTTTTTTTTTTAAAGAAAAAATTACAAAGTTTAATACAATGGCTCAGGTCTATAATCTCAGCACTTTGGGAGGCTGAGGTGAGCAGTTCATTTTTGAACCCAGGAGTTCAAGACCAGTCTGGGCAACATGCTGAAACCCCATTTCTACTAAAACCACAAAAATTAATCGGGCATAGTGGCATGCACCTATAGTCCCAGCTACTCAGGAGGCTGAGGTGAGAGGATCCCTTGAGCCCGGCAGGTTGAGCCTGCAGTCAGCCCTTATCACACGCCACTACACTCCAGTCTGGGCAACAGTGAGACCTTGTTGCAAAGGAAAAAACAAAAAACAAAACCCCTAAACTTTAATAAAACTAAAAACAAATTATTACACAAACCCAGTAAGGGTGATTCTTTGTTCTGAAACAACTTTACATCAAGTCTACTTGATACCAAATGGTATTACTGCTTGGGATCATAAGATATTTAACAAAAAGTACAGCATGTTGCACCTTGGTAATGGCAAAAAAATCAATTACTGGGCCATAATTTTCTCCTTTTATACTCTAAAAAATATTTCAATATGTTTGAATCTGAAATAAGAAGCCTAACAAACACCACCAATGGTATCAAACAAGCTTATCCTATCTTCACTAGTGCCTGCAGTCCAACACACCTGGAGGTTATGAGATTTTTTTAAAAACTACTTTCATGAAAACATAGGAGTCACTCAAATAATTGAGGTTCCCCAGTGATTACTGAATGGCTGTTAATGTTTAAAGTGTGCACCACAATCATTTAACATGTAAGAGAATGAGCTATGAGCAAAAGGATGCATATATCTAAACCAAAGGTAATTCAGCAATAAATTACTAAAGGTTTCAAAGCTTTGGTTTGAATTTTAGTAATAAATTACTAAACTTACTAATAAATTTAGTAATAAATTGAATTTCAGTAATTTATTATTATTTCAGAACAAAATAAAACTAGTTGCAATACCATTATTTTCAGCTGTTTAATATTTTCTTCTCCATGACAGAGATCTTAGATTTATAAGTCCCCTCCACTGAAAATTTATTTGAATTATAAAACTGCTATACTAAGTCTTCCACTAACACAGGGCCCACTACTATAAATGTTTCTACAATAAAGGACTTTTTGGGTGACACTAAGCATTTATTCACATACAGATATGTATGAAAGCTAAGTCACAAGGAGGCTTAAACAGCAACAAACTAAAAAATTACAAGAGCTGCCTATATTACTGCAAGAGACTACTAGAAAATAACCTACCATAATAGGAATTCCCATACTATTTTCCTCTGGTGGAGGCAGTTGTACTGTTTCAATTCCAATCACAGGCCTGTAGCAGAAAACAGATATCAAAAGAAAGAATATGCTGATCCTAGAAATTAAGGGCTATGTTATAAATAAGTAGTACCTTAACAAAACATTGAATTATTGGATAATATTCAAAAACTTACTTTGGATTTTATTAATTCAGAATTTACTTTTATCCCTCTATTAAGAAAAAAATACTACTCTGTGTAACAAAACATTTTTTAAAGGCTTTATATATTAAACAGAATTGGTTTCCCAGAAGAGACTTAAAAAGTGGTGTTTGATTCTTAGAATTGCTAGCAGCAACAAGTCATCCTCATAAATCTTACACACACACACACAAACTCTTCAAATATATTCACTAATAATATATTCAGTTACTTACTAATCACTAATTATGTACCCATGGGGATGTCTTGATTTAAGAAACTGCCTATGAAAAGTTTAAAGTATTCAGTCTATACACTTTCTGAATATGTAGAACATACTCAGTAATACATAAATTTAAGAAATCACTGTAATATCTCTCAAAGAAAACTGGTAATTACATATATATTATATATAAAAAGTGTATATATATACACACACACACTTTTTTAAAGGTTAGAATAATATATACATATTATTTAGTAACTGGCTTCTCTCCATCACCCCTCAATTACCAATGTGGACCTTAAATATTCTGCAACACCATGAATATGACATTCCATTCAAAAATACTATATTTAATTTCCTAAGAGTAAATATTTGGGTTGCTTCTATTTTAAATTCTTACATAATAATTTTCTCAGAATATTACATATTCTTATATAATACTTTTCCCAAGATAAAAAATAAAATTCCACAAGTTAATTTTAGTGAAATGGCTTGTCTTTACATAAATAAAATTAGGCCTAAAAAATTATGGAGCCATAATTCTCATGTGCAATGACCTAGAAAGAAGAAATGTCAGAATTACATTGCCTTCATAAAAGTGTGGGGCCAACCACATTTCTTTTGTTTTCTTTCCTTTTCTTTTGAGACAAAATCTTGCCCTGTCACCCAGGCTGGAGTGCAGTGGTGCAAAATGTAGTTTCAATCTCCTGGGTTCAAGTGATCCTCCCACCTCAGCCTCCTGAGTAGCTGGGACCACAGGCGTGCATCACCTCGCCCAGTTAATTTTTAAATTTTTTTGTAGAGATGGGGTCTCATTATGTTGCCCACGCTGGTTCCAAACTCCTGGGCTCAAGCGATCCTCCTGCCTTGGCCTCCCAAAGTACTGAGCCACTGCACCCACCCACACATTTCTTATTCTTCTGAAAGAATCGTCATCAATGCTATGACAAAGAATCATCTTTGCTATAGCAATTACAGCTGTAGTAATTAACGCCTTTTAAAATGTTAGAAGACATAAACTATCCTTGGATAGTTGGAGGAAGGTCAGCTATAATTCTAAACATAAAAATCTGTTATTTCTTCTCTTGTCAAAATTAAGAACAAATCAACCTCATCAGAAAATATTAAAGGTACATTATTTTAGGTTCTACAGTATGTAACAAATAAGGTAATAGAATTAGTCTGCCATATGGTGGCAGTAAATATAAAAGAAAATTAATTTCTTGAGTACGTTAATTTACAAAGTTAATGTCTTCCCTGAGTCATGTATTTTAAACAAAGGTTTCAAAAAGAGGAGGCTTTACAGGTTTTCATAATTATGTTTTAATCTTGTTATATTAAGAGTCAAGCTCAAAACAATATTAAGAGCGTATTTCTGACTGACTGAAAATAGCCTTCTGTTACTATAGCATTTACCAAAACAAACTGCCTCAAAAACTATATGGCTCTTGATGCTTATCAGGCAACATGTAATTGCAATGATTTTCATTGTATTAACTAAAATTTACATATCTTATAAAAAAATAAATTTTCTTACTTTAACCAAATCCACCTAGCCTAGCCTCCTACCTCCACAAATATTTACTCAATAATTGTTTGTTAATGACTACTTATATGCTAAATGCAAGGAATACAGCAGTAAACACAAGAATAGTTTCTGGTTTCATGAAACTTACACAAAATCTCTCATGTATTTCCCTTTTCCTGATTTGTAATATGGGATCATTAAGACCAGCTTAAGTTAACAGCCTAAGGATAAAAAATACTAGTGTCTCTTCATCTGTAATTTACAATTAAAAAAACACTACACAGAAAATTCAAGTAAGAAAGTTTTATTTTCCTGCTATGACTATGACTGCTTTAAAGTCTTTCTGTTCTATAGAAATAAAGTTATTTCAAAGAGAAAATGTTTGATGCCCTTTATTTACTACACTAACCCACTAGATGCTAAGTAACAAATGTTTAAGTTACATGAAACAACTGAAAAATGTATAAGAGCATCTTTTCATACAAAATTATCAAAGTATGTCAATCTTCTCAATTTGTTTATAGAAGTTATTGCCAAAGTTGTCTTATAATCCAAGATACTGAGAGATAAGAAGCTACGATGATGAGTAGATCCAAACTGAGAGTAAATATGTGCATAGATTGTGCATAGTTTAATCATAGAGTTAAAACACATCTGAAAACCCTTCTCTCTATTAAAAAAGACGAGGGAAGTGGGCACAGTGGCTCATGCCTGTAATCCTAGCACTTTGGGAGGCCGAAGTGAGAGGATCACTTGAGCTCAGGAGTTTGAGACCAGCCTGGGCAACAGAGCAAAACTCTGTCTCTATAAGAAAACAAACCAAAACCAAAACAAAAGCACACATCTGAATATTGTAAAGGCCCAGTCTTCCACAGAGTGAGTATCCTTTAAGGTAGGGGCTGTGTCTCACTCATTTCATCAGTATGTCCACCTGTATGATTTTCCTTAATATGTAACAGTGATGAACAATTTCTCATGTACAAACATTTCACATACTGATGATTTTATCTTGTCAGCAGAAGTACCATTGGTTTTTTTTTTTTTTCCTTTTTTGTTTTTGTCCCAACTAGATACAAAATTTCATAGGTTATAAACCAACATCAGCAATTTCATACGGTCCAACCTAGTATCAATTGCTCACAACATTAAGTTCGCAGAGCTACCGGTAGGTACCATTTCTTATTGCTCTAAGTACTCACCTTCTAACAAGGGAGAAAGAGAAATAAAAAGTAAACTACAAAGCAGCGCAATAAGTGCTCTCCTAAAAGTTTGCTGTGTGTATCTGTGAGAGAGGGAAACAGACATACATACGGTGCATTAGGAATCACAAGATATACCAGTTGATGAATCCTATGAGGAAAACTGGAGTGCAACCTAGAATATAAAATTAAATAAGATTCCTTTGCTAAGTGATCACTGTACTGAGATTTATACATTTAAATAAATATAAAATTACCAGGAAACCACTAATTTCTTCCTAAGATGAGACACAAGCAAGAATGTCTGCTCTTATCACTCTTATTTAATATCTTATTGAAGAAAGAGCACTGCAATAAGGGTATAAGGAATAAGAGACATATAGTTTGGAAGGGAAGAAATAAAAGTGCTTGTATTCACAGACAACATGATTGTCTTCCACGGAATCTATTAAAAAGTGCCTAGAATTAATAAGTTTAGCAAAGTCATAGATTACGATCGCTATTTCTACATACTACCAATCAACAACTGGAAATCAAAACAAAAGGCAGTACCACTTATAATACCCCAATACTCAAAAATACTCAGGTATAAATTCAACAAAATAGGCACAGACTCTGTATGCTGAAAATCACAAAATACTGATGAAAGACATCAAAGACAACATAAAGAAAAGAGATACAGGAGCTCCCCCCTTATCCACAGAGGATATATGCCACCCCTCCCTCACTCCATGGAAGCCCCAAAATAGTGCTGAACGCTATATATGCTATGTTTTGTCCGGCACAGGTTGAACATCCTGAATCTGGCAATTCAAAATCTGAAATGCTCTGAAACTTTTTGAGCACTCATATGATGCCACAAGTGGAAAATTCCACACATAAGTACTTAACAGAAACTTTGTTTCATGCACAAATTTAAAATATTTTACAAAATTACCTTTGGGTTTACATGTATAAGATTATGAAACAAATGAATTTCGTGTTTAGACTTGGGTCCCATCCCCAAGATCTCTCATTACATATATGTTAATATTCTAAAATCACAAATTCATCTAGTCCCAAGCATTTCAGACAAGGATTACTCAACCTGTACATACATATCCTATGATAAAGTTTAACTGATAAATTAGGCAAAGTAAGAGATTAGCAACAACTAATAATAGAACAATTTTAACAACATACTGTAAAATAAAAGTGAGATGAATGTGGTCTCTCTCAAGATACTTTAATATTTTTGGACCATAATTGACTGCAGGTGTTTCAAGCTAAACAGTAGATAATGGGAAACTACTGTACCATGCTCATGGTTGGGAAGACTCATTATTCTTACAATGTCAATTTTTCCTCATTTAATTTATAGGTGAAAAGTAATCGCAGTCAAAATCTCAGTGGGCTTTTTTGTAGAAATCAATAAGCTGATGTGAAATTCATACGGAAAGGAAAATAAATTAGAAAAACCAAAGCAATTTTAAAAATGATTTAAAATTGAGGGATTCATACTACTAGAGAGCTAGAGTAAGGCCAGGCACATTGGCCCACGCCTATAATCCGAGCGCTTTGGGAGGACAAGGTGGGAGGACTGCTTGAGCCCAAGAGTCCAAGATCAGCCTAGGCAACATGGCAAGATCCTGTCTCTACAAAAGAATTAAAAATTAAGCAGGCATGATGATGCCCACCTATAGTCCCAGCTGCTTGGGAGGCTGAGGTGGGAGGATTGCTTGAGCCTGGGAGGTTAAAGCTGTAGTGAACTGAGAACATGTCACCGTACTGTAGCCTGGGCAACTGAGCAAGATCCTGTCTCAAAAAAAAAAAAAAAAAAAAAAAAAAAAGGCAAGGATAGTGATATTGGAGTAAGAATAAACACATAGATTCAATGGAATGGGACAGAAGATTCCATAAATAGATCTACATACATATAGTCAACTGATTTCTGACAAAGGTACAAAGGCAGCTCAACACAGTAAAGTATTATCTTTCCAACAAATCATCCTGAAACAACTGGATAATTCATTTGGAAAATTAGGATAACTGATATTTGCTTATACAGTCATAAAATCTCTAGGTATAAACAAAATAATATTGACTGGCTACAGTACAGGAAACCAGATGACTTGAGATTGACGTGAATAGAGATGGAAGAGACAATTTTTACATTATACAGTTTGTATTCCTTGTAAATCATGAACTACGATTGCCTGTTACAAGTTACACAGATAAATCAGATGCATACCAATGTACTAAATACTAAGAATTACAAAAAACAATGCTTTCCTCAACAAATTACTAAAATGTATGAAACAGATACATTTTACTCTGCCAGTCTGTTTTCTTCCAGCACAAAGCCTGTTAAACCAGTCAGAAATCACTAGGGGTGGAGCCTGGGAATTTAGAATTTTAAACAAGTGATTCTAATTCAATGCTAAGGTTTAGAACCAATGATAGGGCATGGTTATCATATGCAATGCACTGTACTGGCCAAGCTGGATTAATAAAATATTCCCTTCCCTCAAAGGCAAAAGTAAATGACCAAGATATAATGATTGTACATAGAATATTAATTTGGTCACATGATACTACAGAGGAAATAATTTAAGAAAAATAATTTTTGCCAAACCCCAATGAAAACATTAGGTAAAAGGTTGGTAGGAAACATGATGAATCAAGTTGACAACATTTGCACAGACTGGTATTATCACTAGGAATAGAGCAATTTGTTATGTGCCCACTTGTGCAGTAATGTACATATGTTTATCTATATGTATGCATGTGTGTATATATGCATATA
This sequence comes from Rhinopithecus bieti, assembly GCF_001698545.2. Lineage (NCBI taxonomy): Eukaryota > Metazoa > Chordata > Mammalia > Primates > Cercopithecidae > Rhinopithecus > Rhinopithecus bieti. Next base: position 937,213 of record NW_016803028.1, on the reverse strand, counting down.
TATCAACCTATAATAGACATGACATACAAAATAAAGTGATAGGTGGCTATATGCATATTGACAATTGTTTTATTACACCTGACAGTCTTAAAAACAAACAACAGTGGAATCTAAACAAATCTTTAAAGCTACTGATTCACCAAGAAAAGAGAGGAATATGTTAAACGACACTGTGAAGATACAATCAGCTAAACTAGAATGTGGGAAATCCTACAGAACAAATGACATAGGTTCTTCAATAAATACATTCATTTTTTAAAAGAGAAGGGGAACCTAGTATAGAAAGAGACTTAGGAAACTAATCATATGCAATGTTCAAATCCTGTTTAGATCTATTCTAACAAACTAACCTTCACGACATCTGACACACACACAAAATGAAATGCAAATTAATTTTGCTTCAAAATACTCTAAAGACATTGAGGAATGGTAAAATGCTGGTAATTGGTCTTAATTCACAGGGGTTCATCAATGTCTTTTCTGCATGACAAAATTCAACAATTATTAAAATTAAAGAAATTCAATTATATCATGCTATCACAAAAAAGAAAATAATGCAGTTTTAGATTGACATCTCCCTATTATTCTACTCACAAATAATACTGTTTTCCTTTTTTGACACTTCATTCTGAAAAAGTTAAAGCGGTTAGGTCCAAATTTAGTCACTAAACTTTATAGCAATACATATATCAACCAATTTAAGGAAATCTAGATCTGGTAATTCCACATCAGGGTTTCTCATTGTTGGCACTACCAACATTTTAAGACATATAATTCTTTGTCATGGGGTCCACTCCTATCCATTGCAGGATGTTTAGCAGCATCTCTGGTCTCTACCCACTAGACGCCAGTAGCATAACCCGTCCCCCTAAATTGTGATGACCAGAAATATTTCCCGATATTGCCAAATGTCCCCTGGAGAACAATAACACCCCCCGTTTGAGAAAGACTGATCCAAATTAATGATTTCTTAGAATGGTGAGCTTACCACAAAAAGCAAAAGGAACTTAGTAGTATGTTCCTTAAAATCTGGCAGAAACAACTTGAATAAAATGACTAGTTAGCAACAGACAAATGGTATTTTTCTCTATGTTAACAGGAATACTCAAGTATCTGAAGACTTAATCTTTTAGAAAATGTAAATATGTATAATCCTTACTTTTAAACACAATATATTAAACAAATTAGGCTTTTCAATGGATCAAGATAATGAATGTTATATCTACTTAAAATCGGCTCACTCAAAAAAGTAGGAATAACATCACAATATATAGCAGAATAAGAACTCCAAAACCCCATCCCTTCACAAAGCAATGAAGAGGTGGCAAAACAGCCAGAATCAACATTTTCATAATTCTAGAATTCAATTAAAACCTTTTAACAACCAGAGGAACACATAATGAAGAAAGATGCTGCTAGATTTTCATAGGAAAATGCTGTGGAATTTTAATTTACTGCATACCATTCCCAACTCCCCCTACATGGCAGCATCCATGATACCAGCCCACATTTGGTGCCTGTTGTGGGTACCAGATAAACCAATATGGACCTCATTCTCAAAAAATTGTGGTTATATGTTTTGAACTATGTAGTGGCTCCCTGAAGGACTGGGTCAAGGGCTTGTCTTTGTTCCACCAGTCTTGGAGATTCCTAGTACTGAAGCATCTTTCCCAGCGGTGTCTGTCAAAAGCATCTCTCTCTCTCTCATCTGTGTGTAAGAGGTAACAACGGGGCAAACAATAAACATCTAAAAACCCAGGAAGGAAGACACTGGAGAAGGAGATACATACGAAAATAAAGGCTTTGAAACCTCCCATATACACTAGGAAACCTAGAGGCCACATGCATGTCCAGGACTGGCCACATGTTCAGAGAAGACTCATGAAGACCCTAAACTTTCACCTCTGGCTGATCTTTCAGTTCTGCACAAGCAAGAAGTGAAGACTAGGACAGAACTGTAAGTAGCTTGGCTGAGCATTATGTACCCCAACACAGAAGCAATTTCTAAAATCTAGGAGAGTCTGTTTTGTTTGGGCTTTTGGGGAGCTGTTGGGGGGAGATGGAGGCATTTAGGAAAACCTCTGCCAAATCACAGCCGATCGCCAAGAGAATGAACAGAGAATTCAGTGGACATACACAATGAAGAACACAGACTTTACAAAAATAGTTTTGAAAGACTCATTAAACAACCACGAGAACAAGCAGCAATAACAATCCCCAGGGAGGGGGAAAAATTGATCTCCAGCTACAATATTCAAAATATCCAATTTCCAACAAAAACATTTGAGGCATGCAAATAAAGGTCAAACCATATCCTAGTCACAAGAGAAAAAGAAATTAATTGAAATTGTCTCAGAAGAAGGCCAGACACTGGATTTACTAGACAAAGACTTTAAATCAACTGCCTTAAATATGCTCACAGGAAAAAAAAAAAAAAAAAAAAAAACCCTGGACAAAGAACTAAAGGGAACCAGAATGTCATCTCACCAATTAGAGAATACTGATGTTAAAAAATGAAAATCACAGAAAGGAAATAAATAGAAATTCTGGAGCTAAATTATAAAATAATTAAAATAGAAAATAGCTAGTTCTTTGAAAAGATCAACAAAACTGTCAGTCTTTTTAGACTGACAAAAAGAAGACCCACATTACTAAAACCAAAAACAAAAGTAGGCACATTACTACTGACCTTATAACAGGTTACTACTGTTAAGGTTATAATTGTAAGCCAACAAATTAGCCTATTTATACAAAATGGACAAATTCCTAGAAACAAACAAACTATCAAAACTGACCCAAGAAATAGAAAACTGAACAGTCCTCTAACACAGTGGTCCCCACCTTGTTTTGCACCAGGGCCTGGTGTTGTGAAAGACAATTTTTCCATGAGGTAGGGGTTTGGGCTGAAACCCGTTCCACCTCAAATCATCAGGCATTAGATTCTCATAAGGAGTGCACAACCTAGATCTCTTGCATGCACAGTTTACAATAGGGTTCCTATAAGAATCTAATGCTGCCACTGATCTGACAGGAGGCAGAGCTCAGGCAGTAATGCTCGCCTGAAGGTCGCTCACCTCTTGCTGTGCAGCCGGTTCCTAATGGGCGGCAGACCATCTGTGGCCTGGCAGTTGGGGATCCCTGCTATGACAAATAAAGAGACTGAATCAAGAATTAAAACCTCCCAACAAAGAAATCCCTAGAACTATATGGCTTTGCTGATGAAGTCTACCAAAAATTTAAAGAACTAACATAAATTCTTCTCAAAATAAAAAAAGAGGGAGTACTTGACTACTCTTCACCAAATAGTGCTAGGACAACTGAATATCCACATTTCTTGGGGCCAAAACTAAATACTTCATACAAAACTAGAAAAAGACATCATGAGGAAACAAAACAATACACTAACATCCCTTATGATTACATAAAAATTTTCAACAAAATACTAGCAAACCAAATTCAGCAGCATATTGAAAGAATTATGACCATGCCCAAGTGGGACTTATACCAGGAATGCAAGGGTGGTTGTACACTTTAAAATATTTAATATATCACATTAATAAAATGAAAGGAATAAACACATGATAATCTCAACTGATGCAGAGAAAACGCATTTACAAAATCCAGTATGTTTTCATGATAAAAACACTCAACATCACAGAAGGGAACTTCTTTACCATGATAAAGAACATTTATTTTAAAATCCACAACTAATATCATAGATAAGGGTGAAAAACTCAATGCTTTCTTCTTAAGATCAGGAGCGAGATAAAGATGCCACTTTCATCACTTTTTTTTTTTTTTTGAGACGAAGTCTTGCTCTGTCACCCAGGCTGGAGTGCTGTGGTCAGATCTCAGCTCACTGCAAGCTCCGCCTCCCGGGTTCACGCCATTCTCCTGCCTCAGCCTCCAGGGTAGCTGGGACTACAGGCGCCGCCACCTCGCCCGGCTAGTTTTTTGTAGTTTTAGTAGAGACGGGGTTTCACCGTGTTAGCCAGGATGGTCTCGATCTCCTGTCCTCGTGATCCGCCTGTCTCGGCCTCCCAAAGTGCTGGGATTACAGGCTTGAGCCACCGTGCCCGGCCCACTTTCACCACTTTTATTCAACACTGTTCTACAAGTTCTAACCAGATCAACCAGGTAAGAAATAAAAGCCTTAATTGGAAAGTCGTAAAACAAACCAAAAAATCATCTCTATTTGCAGATATGATGTTATACATAGAAAATCCTAAAGAATGTTTTGTTTTGTTTTCTTTGAGATGGCATGTAACTGTCACACAGGCTGGAATGCAGTTGTGCCATCTCAGCTCACTGCAACCCTCCGCCTCCTGGGCTCAAGCGATCGATCCTCCCACTTCAGCTTCCTGAGTAGCTGGGACCATAGGCATGTGCCACCACATTCAGCTAGTTTTTTGTATTTTTGGTAGTGACAGGGATTCACCATGTTGCCCAGGCTGGTCTTGAACTCCTGAGCTTAAGTGATCTGCCCACCTCGGCCTCCCAAAGTGCTGGGATTATAGGTGTGAGCTACTATGCTCGGTCAAGAATTAAAAAAAAAAAAAAAAACCTATCAGAGTTAATGTACAAATTCAGCGAAGTTGCAGAATATAAGATAAAGCCACAAAATCTGTTGCTTTTCTATATACTAGCAATGAACAATCCAAAAGTAAGAAATTAAGAAAGCAATTGTATTTAGCATCAGAAAGAATAAAACTTAGGAAAAAATTAGCTCTGATAGTTTGATGACTAAGAAGGCCCAGGCCTAAAAATTAACACAAGGAAGATATTTACAAATAATAAAACACATTATTGGTGTGCTGAGTGTGTGCATGTGCACACTTGCTATCAGGTATCACTACGTCAAAATGACTTACTCTTACAGAACAAGGAGTTGCTTTAAACTCACTGGTAAAAGGCATTCCTAATAAAGAGGGCAGGATGCAAAGTTGACCAGGATGCAGGAGGACAGACTGGTAGAAATATACATCGATACAGCCTCTCTGCAACTGGCAATCACTAGCAAAATTTTCAATGCACATCCCACTGAAAAAGATCTCCAAGATATATTGGAGGTGAGTAGTAGTACAAAACAATCAAATAAGCCAACTTGTCTGTTAAAAGGGGGAGAAAAATCAAGAACAGATTTGATATGCTTGGTTTATCTGTTGTAAAATTTGCATTACCAATACTCTCTGCATCACAGGGCAGAAACCTTAAACTGCATTTCCCAGAATCTCTTTTTATTGACTGATTTAAGGATAGTGTCTGCCAATGAGGGGCACACGTGCAAGATTAAATGAAGAGAAAGAAAAGCAATTTTTGTCTGATGGCAACTGGTTTACATGAGAAGACGATAGGCATGAGGTTGGAAGCAGCTGTTGCATTAAGAAACATCTGCCTTTTCTCGACTCAATGCTGTACAATGCTAATTTTTCTAATTAAATCCATAATCTCAATGGAATATCAATTATGCTCAACAGTTTTCATCGCACTTCAAAATGTTTTAAAAATTTATATGGAAGACCAAAGGGTAAAGAGCCAATCTGGGGGGGTAGGGGTGGGGGTGAGAAAGGTTGAACTACACATCATATACAAGAATAAAATTCTAGGTCATTCAGAAAAGTAAATGGAAAAAAAATTGCAAATTTTTTGAACAGAATATTTTTTAAGACCTTGTTTCTTACACAACACAAAAAAGGGTGAAAAACCCAAAAAAGATTGATAAGAATGATTATACTACAATTTAAAAGTTCTAAATGAGTGACCCCTAAAACAAAGTAAAGACTAGCCACAGATTGACAGGTATAACAAAACCAATAAAAGATTCATAGCCTACATACAGATAATGTAGATATATACTTATCAGTACAAAGAAAAAATAAGCAATTCACAAAAAACATTTAACTTGTCAAAAATACATAGAAATATACTTAATTTCTAATCTGGGAAATGCAAATTAAAACTAAGTATCACTCATATACATCAGAATGCCAAAAGTCAAACTAAAATAATTATCGGCGAGTTTGGGAGCAAAGAATGACTCTTACTCAATTGCTTGTGGCAATATAATCAGTACAGCCCCTTTGAAGAAAATAATAATTACATAATAAAGGTGAACATGTTTATATCCTATGACCCAGCAATTCTACCTCCACATATCAGTCTCAGAGAAACTGTACAAAAAAAGACACACATTGTACTAGAATTTCTACAACATTATTTGTAATAGCTAAAACTAGAAGATACCTAACTACAGAATGTTAACAGATAAACAGCAGTTTATTTGTATCAGATATACAGCAACTATTATTTTTATTTGTATAGATTTATCAGGTGCAAGTGCAATTTTGTTACACGCACAGACTGTGTAGTAGTCAAATCAGGGCTTTTGGGGTATCCCCCGAGATACAGATATATAGCAATTACAACAAATGTATCATCATGGATAAATTTTAAAAGCAGTGATAAAAAGATACATAAAGCATACTGTTAATTTAAAATCTTAGAAAAAATAAATATAACAGCAATATTATACTGTTTATGGATATGTAAATACAGTATAAGTGAAAACAACCTAGACGATAAAAGCTAACTTTCAAGGTGGTTACCTTGGAAAAAGGGGGGCAGAGCTCTAGTTATATACGTAAACATTTCATTCTTTAAGAGACACAAAGCAAATATGGCAAAGTATTGACAGCTGCTTATTCCTAGCGATAGGTAGTTAGGTTTATATTTTATTTTATCCTGTGTGTCTCAACATTTCAATTTAATTAAAACCATTTTTCAAGAAAGATCACTCTGATTGGTCTGAGTGTAGAAGATGAACTGAAATGGGGGCAAAATTGGAGAAGGGTAGACTGGTCAGAGAACTACTGCATTAGTCCAATAAGAAATGACAGCCGCATGAACTAAAGCCATGAAAGTACAAGGGAGGGATCAATATTACATATATATATGAATTAGGACTACCGAGTGTTTCATACAGTTATGTAAGCATGGTACGCCTGTGGGTCATTTTCCTTTCTTTAAAATCTCCTATATTAGACATTTCTCAAGAGACGACACATAGCCAAGTATATATTTTTTTAAAAGTTCACTCTCTCATCACCAGGGAAAGGCAAATTAAAACCATGAGATATCACCTCACAACTGTTAGAATAGCTCCTATCAAAAAGATGAAAGGTAAGTGCTGGCAAGGATGTGGAGAAAAGAGAACCCCTGCCCATTGTTCGGGAGGAATGTAAATTAGTACAGCCATTATGGAAAATAGTATGAAGGTTCCTCAAAAAATCAAAAATAAAATTGCCATATGATCCAGTAATCCCACTACAGGGTACATAACCAAAAGAAATGAAAGCAGTATGTCCAAGAGGTATCTGCACTCACACATTCATTACAGCATTATTCAAAATAGCCAAAACATAGAATCAAGCTAAGTGTCTATCAATAAATGAAGAAAAAGTGGTATATGTACACACTGGGATACTACTCAGTCTTAAAGGAGCAGGAAATCCTGTCACTGCAACAACATAGGTGAACCTAGAGTTATGTTGGCGAAATAAGCCAGGCACAAAAGTCGAAGATCACATGATCTCACTTATTTGTGGAATCTAAAAAAGTCAAAAGCGTAGAAGCAGAGAGGAGAATGGTGGTTACTAGGGGCTGGGAAATAGTAAGTAAGGCAGGCTAAATGATTAAAAGTCTATTTCTAGTGTATCATCTTTTTAAAATGACTTCATACTTTATACAGCTGTAATACCAGTTATAGACTTCTCTTATATAAATACTTTTAACAATAAAAACTCCGAAGTTAAATGCTAACAATTTCCTTTAAAAGCAAATGAAAACACAAAAGGCATGCATGGTGTCAAGGACAAGAAAATTGCATCTATGATTCTGAGAAAAGAAAAGAAACAAAAGACAGAATCCTGTTATAAATCCGGAAGTCGTGAGATAAATATTCATTACAATGTAGACCATCTTTATCACTTTGTAATTAAAAACCCCACAGCTTTCCAGAGAGTAACTAGAAAAAGTTTCAAGATACATTTTCCATAGTAAATCTTCGGATAAACAAATTTTAAAGTTAAAACCATTTAATAGCACCTCTTATTTCTCCATGAATTAAAATACGCAAGAAAAAAGTATCTAAATTGGAAAAGAAGTAAAACTATTTGTTTGCAGACAGCATGATCATCTATGTAGAAAATCCTAAAGATTCCACAAAAAGGCTGGGCACGGTGGCTCACTCTTGTAATCCCAGCATTTTGGGAGGCAGAGGCAGGAGGGTTCTCGAGGCCAGGAGTTGAAGACTAGCTGGGCAATGTAGGCAGACTTTGTCTCTACAAAAAAAATTTAAAATTAGCTGGGCCTGGTGGTACATGCCTGTAGTCCCAGCTACTGGGAAGGCTGAAGTCAAATCACCTGAGCCTGGGAGGTCACGGCTGCAGTGAGCCATGATCATGCCACTGCACTCCAACCTGGGTGACACAGAGAGAGAGACCCTGCATCAGAATTAATAAACAAATTCAGCCAAGCTACAGGATACAAAAATAAACACAGAAAAATCAGCTGCACTTCCATACACTTAATTTCCAACAGAAAATTAAACAAGTCCATTTACAATAGTATCGAAAATAAAATATGTGGGAATAAACTTAACCATAGAGGCAAAAGATTTGTACATGCAAACTACAAAATGTTGCTTAAAGAAAGACACAAATAAATGGAAATATATCCCATGTTCATGGATTGGAACACCTAATATTGTTAAGAGGTCAATACTGTCCCAAGCTATCTACAGATTCAATACAATTCCTATCACAATCCCAATGATGCTTTTTACAGAAATAGAAAAATCTAACATAAAATTAATATGAAATTTCAAAGGACTCTGAATAGCCACAATTCTGAAAAAGAAGAACAAACTTGGAGGTCTCATACTTCCAGATTTCAAAACTTATTACAAAGCTATGACAATCAAATGCGTGAAACTGGCATCAAGATGGACATGGGACCAATGGCATGAAAGAGAGAGTCCAGAAATAATCCCTTATATATATTAGACAAGAGTACCAGGACAATTCAATGGGGGCAAAAGACAGTCTTTTCAACAAATGATGTTAGGGAAACTAGATATCCCCACACGCAAAACAATGAATTTGATCCCTTACTTTACACCATATACAAAAATTAACTCAAAATGCATCAAAGTAAGGGCTAAAATTAATGGACCTCAAAGTAAGAGCTAAAACTATAAAACTCTTAGAAGAAAACACAGGGGAAAAGCTTCATGACATTAGATTTGGCAGTGATTCCTTGGGTATGGCACCAGAACCACAGACAACAAAAGAAAAAAGATAAACTGGACTTTGTCAAATGTTATAACTTTTATGCATAGAAGGATACAATCAATAGAGTGAAAAGGCAATGCAGAGAATAGGAGAAAATATTAGGAAATTATAGATCTGATAAGGCATCAATATCCAGAATATATAAACAAATCCTACAATTAAACAACAAGAAAGTTTTAAATGCACAAGGGACTTGAATAGATATTTATCTAAAGGTATACAAATGGCCAATGAACAACATGAAAAGATGTTCAACATCACAAATCATTAGGGATATGCAAACCAAAGTCATGAAATACCACTTCACACACGAGAATGGTTACTATAAAAAAAAAAAAAATTTAAAGCGCCCACAATATAACAGATGTTGGCAAGGATATAGAGAGATTGGAACACCTGTACATTTCTGGTAGGAATGTGAAATGGTACAATCATTATTGCATACATTACAGTATAGTGATTCCTCAAAAAATTAAACAGAATTACTGTATGATTCAGCAACTCCACTCCGGGTATATACCCCAAAGAACTGAAATCAGAGACTTAAATAAATATTTGTACACTCATGTTCACAGAATTATTCATCATAGCCAAAAAGATACTTGGAAAGCAACCCAAGTGTCCATCAATGAATGAATGGATAAACAAAATGTGGTTTATACATATAGTGCAGTATCATTCAGCCTTAAAAAGGAAAGAACTCTTATATATGCTGTAATACAACAAAGATGGGCCTCGAAGACATTTTGCTCAGTGAAATGAGCCACTTATAAAAGATCAAATATTGTATGACTCCACTCATATGAGGTTGAATGGTGGTTGCCAGGGGTTGGGAAAGGAGACAGGGAAAGTTATTATTTAATGGGTATGGATTTTCATTTGGAGAAGACAAAGTTCTGGAGATGGTTAGTGATAATGTTTGCACAACAATGTGAATGTGCTTAATGCCACTAAACTATATACTTAAGATAGTTAAAACAGGCCAGGCATGGTGGTTCACGCCTGTAATCCCAATACTTTGGAAGGCTGAAGTGGGCGGATCACTTGAGGTCAGGAATTTGAGACTAGCCTGGCCAACATGGTGAAACCCCATTTCTATTAAAAATACAAAAATTAGCCAGGTATGGTGGTGTGCACCTGTAATCCCAGCAACTCAGGAGGTTGAATCAAGAGAATCACTGGAACCTGGGAGGCGAAGAAGATTGCAGTGAGCCGAGATCACTCCACTGCACTCCAGCCTGGGCAACAGAGCCAAAGCTCCATCTCAAAAAAAAAGATGGTTAAAATAAATTTAATGTTATAAATGTTTTGCCACAATAAAAAAAAACTAATAGCAAAATATTTTCCTATTACATAAATGAATAATTCAGAGTTTAGAATATTTTTAATTTTAGACTGAGAATTTTTTTGGTCACTGAAGCAAAATAGTACTCTGATGGATTCTATTATAAGCACACACAAAAACATTTATGAAGACCTATGCCCGTAAAAATGAAATGTCACTGTTTGGATAGAATAGGAATGTAGGTAGAAATCATTTGATCTCAAAGAAAGTAGAAGGTAAAAGAAAAAAAAAACCATGAAACTTAAACTGATACATGTATCCACTTAAATGTTTCAAAAAGTACATAGGTGATTTGAAAAAAATCTCCAAGGCAAGCTTTTAAAGACAGAACTTCCTCATATTTAACTAGTGAAAAACATTCAAATATACAAATGTCAATGCTAAGCATTATTTGCACTAGTGCTTGAAAAAGACAACAAACTATGTTATTTTTCTAACATTTTAGTTCTTAACACTCACTATGAAGTGACTATAAGTTATAAGCCTTTCCTGGATTAAAGTACTGCATATAAAAAATTCCATCTACAACATCAGCTTAACAAAATATTAGTATCGGGGGGGGGGGATCATTGCCTTCACATTTTTAACGTAATATCTGACAGATTTTCCTGATTTCCTCTGTATCCTCCACAGGTTTGCACCACACTGCACTTGTTCACTGACTTCACAGATGCTTCTTGAAACCTTAACAAAGCACAAACCAAATTTACCCTTTATAAATGTGTAATCAAGGCCAAGACTCTAAATCAAGGTAACTCTGCTTAATTTTATATAGATAAGAAAACATCTGCAGAAAGTCTCTTAAATAACTTTCAGGATCACTTCCATAGAACCTACTAACAATTCATTCAAGCCCACAGTTTATCTTCATGGTTTAGAGAAACAGAAAACATATTTAGAATAAAGCTGTAGTGCATTGACTACTAAAATACTCCTATCATATCATATCATCTTTTTATGGGTATGCAATCTCTTACGTGTAAGGTGTTTGTTAACTGCATGTTTCTCTCTCTCTTTTTTTTTTTTTTTGAGACAGAGTCTCACTCTGTGTCACCCAAGCTGCAGTACAGTGGTGCTATCTCAGCTCACTGTGACCTCTACCTCCTGGACTCAAGGGATTATCCTGCCTCAACCTCCCAAGTAGCTGGGATTACAGAGGCTCACCACAACTGGCTAATTTTTGTATTTTCAGTAGAGATGGGGGTTTCACCAAGCTGGTCAGGCTGGTCTTGAACTCCTGACCTCAAGTGATCTGCCCACCTCCCAAAGTGCTGGGATGACAGGCATGAGCCACCGCGTCCAGTCCTAACTTCATGTTTCTCTGAGACTTTAGTAAGGTAATAATTTTCCCAAAATCATTCGCCTATTTTGACCTCTAGAAAATAACTTATTTACCATTCCCTGCAATTCTTTATCAGGCTTCAGATCTAATTCTCCATTCATCAGATCTATAAGTGACGCTTTTTTAGCCATATTAAGTCAAAATTTAACCATATTAAATTCTGCCATATATTTTATACATTAAAAGTAGGTGCATGTCTGAAATATAAAGCCAGAATTTTCCAACAAAGCCCAATGAATTTAAATCTCCTACCCTGTAGTAACCATACCCAGCAAGAGAGACAAATTTAGGTTCAACAATATCTGCGGGACCAATATTAGAAGGCTGTTTTCAAAATTTTGGTCTTAAGATCTCTTCACATTTTAATTTATTGAAGAGCTCAAAAGTTTTGCTTATGAGGATTATTTCTACTGATGTCTACTGTATTCAAAATTAAAACTAGCAAATTGCTTAAATGTATTTAGTTTTAATTTACTTACTAATATATCCACTACATGTCAATATAAATAACTTTATTAAAATAATTATTTTTTTAAAAAATTAAGTAGCACTGTTCATGTCTGGCTTAACAGAAAATAGGTGGATTCTCACAGTTGCTTCTGCATTCAATTTGCTGCAATAAGTTATCATGGTTCAAGTATATGAAGAAAATCTATACTCATGGTAGCATATTTTTAGATACGTGTGGATAATCTTTGATATTACATCAAAGCTTGACAAGTGATATCTTTTAGAAGTTAACTATAATGTTAATTATGAAGCCGTATCAATGAACTTTTAATACTTTTTTCACATTAAAATCCATTGGTCTAACCGCACTTTGAAAGGATCTTTTTACAAAACCATGTGTGATTCTACAACATCATGCATCAGTCATTTGGAAAATGCTGGTTCACTCTTTTATGAAGGTCTTCAATTACTGACACATTTCATGATATACAATATCAAAAGTCATATTTATTAATGTTACTACCAATGCCACCAGAAAACATCTTTAAGTTCGGTAAAGCTAGCAAGCTCAAGGTGGCCAGTACAGATTTACTCAAACTATAATTTTTGCTTAGAAGCTCAAATTTCACCATCTGTAACAAATATTGACAGTGGCTTTCCTTGAAGTGACAACTTTACTTTGTTTCTTTTCAAGGAATATTTTCAATAAAAGGTTTGCCAAAGAGCCAAATCTGAATAACCATAATGTTAGTTGTTTTTTCAATTAAAAGGTATTCTATTAAAAAAAAAAGTCTAGTCCAGCTAGCAACTCAATCACATAAGCATTTTTCCTGTGCAGCATATACTCATTTTATCATACAGATACCCCAGGGTGAAGTGTAATGTAAGTAATCTATACTTAAAACAGTCTTAGGGGAAATAGGCTTTTCCCTTCCTTTAACTGTAAGCAAGGCAGTGAAAAACACAGTCTGGTGCCACTAACTTGATTCCTAATACATCAGTAGTAAGTACTATTACTTTTGTACCATTAGCGCAAATGTCGAAGTAAAAAAGGCATATAACATTTTATTATTATGATAACAGTTTTGACTTTAGGGACTCCCAGGGGTTCATGCATCACACTTGGAAAAGTCTCTTAGACCGCGGTCCCTAACCCCTGGGTTGAGGACTACTAGCCATTCATGGTCTGTCAAAAACTGGGCTGGACAGCACGAGGTGAGCAGCAAGCAAGCATTACCCCCTGAACTCCGACTACTGTCAGAGCAGTGCAACATTAGATTCTCATAGGACTGCCAATCTTATTTTGAATTGCACATCTGAGGGATCTAGGTTGTATGCTTTTTACAAGACTAACTAATGCTTGATGATCTGAGGTGGAACAGTTTCACCTCAAAACCATCCCACCCTCAACCCAACCCCATCCATGGAAAACTGTCTTCCACGAAACTGGTCCCTGGTGTCAAAAACGTTGGGGACTGCTGCAGTAATGGATTAATTTTGGCCAAAGAAAGGTTTGGCCCCTGCTCAGCTCCTAGGAGGTAACCGCTAACCCCTTGGAATGTCCTGCTTGATAAAGAGTCGTTTACCTGGGGGCTTTGGTCCATGCCAGATAGTCTAATAATATGATTTTTGGTGGGATCTTTAAGTCATGGAGTATCAGCTTGACTTCTGGAGGGGATGGAGACTAACATCAGCCACAGGCGTGGTCAACTATACCGATGTGACTGACTTCTCAATAAAAACTCTGGACAGCAAACCTCACGTGAGTGGCCCTGGTTGACAATATTCCTTGCATGTCACCATATATTGTTGCTGGGAAAAGCAAGCACTGTCTGCACAACTCCATTAGGAGAGGACACCTGGAAGTTCGTGCCTGAAACTCTCCTGGATCTTTATCCTATGCACCTTTACCCATTGCTGGTTTTAATCTGTATTCTTTTGATGTAATAAACCATACGATGAATTTAACTACTTTGCTGAGTTCTGTGAGTCCTTCTAAGCAAATTATCAAATCTGAGAGTGCACAGTCTCCCACGAACTAAACTAAACAAGGTTGGTCAAGATCAAACTCCTGAGTATATGCAACAAAAGCCAATCCCCACCTACATGTTTCTCTAAACAAGACACTGTTTTGCCCAGGACCAAAAACTATTGTGCATATGTGCACAGATCCAAATTGCACTGCCAAACTCCACATAACTACCAGCCCCTTCTCCAAGCAGCTTGTTTTAGAGCAGGGATTCTCACCAGCTGATTCTTTGCTATGGAGGAATGTCCTGTCCACTGTAGGATGTTTAGCAGCATCCCTGGCCTCTGTCCAATAGGTGCCAATAGTATCCTTCACTCCTCCCAAGTGGCAACAAAAAAAATGTCCCCAGACATTGTCAAATTCCCCTGAGGAGAAAAATCGCCCTCCCATCCATATTGAAAATCACTGTTTCAGGAAACTCGCCTAGGTAGTCTGACCTTGTCTTTTCTTTTACAAAAAAATGGAATAAATTCACTTTTAGCTCTATCTTCCTGCCTTTCCAAATGTTAATTATTTGATGATGGAAAGAAGCAATTGCACATTCTGAGTTCTACCTTCAAAAAATATTTGGATAAAAGTGGTGAACTAAAACTCTTCTTTCTGGGGAACTCAGTCAGATTACCAATTTAAAGAGAAGGAGAAGCCTCTAACGATGATCTTTAAATAAGGATACATATATATTTTCTGTATCTTAATGCACACCACAGAGGGAAGATAGACTAGTTTTCTTCAACCTTGGGAGTATACATCAAAGTAATCTCAAGCAGTTGTTAAAAACATAGGTGCCAGAGTCCCATCTCAGACACTTAATCAGAATTCATTATTTATCCAGCAATTAGTGGAGTGTCCACTATATGCCAAAAAATTGTTACAGGTGCTGAAGACACAGCAGTAAATAAAAGACATTGTATTTGCCCTTGAAGAACTCACATTCCAGTAGAGGGAGACATTTCATAAACATATAGACAAATAAGATCACTTTGGATAGTGCTACAGGGAAATAAACAGAATAATAGAAGCAATTTCTCTGCATTCTCAGCAACATCTGCAGAAATATACTCAAAGTTAAATGTGGTGAGTGAAAATATTATTTTGCATTTTATTATTTAGAAAGCCTGTGACATAATTATATGTCTAAATTTAAAATTTCTTATGTGTAGGGGTGCGGAGCAAAAGTGTCTCTCCCTACTCTTTGGGAATCCTCAAGATTAAGCAGGTAAATTCCCTCACAGTTTCAACTCTAATTTCCATCAGTTCAATGAAAACATTATGTAAAATCTTAAAAATATAATTAGGAGACACACCACAGATTTCTCACATGCACTTACTGCACTGTGGTGAAGTGTGCTTTTAGCGTACAGATCACCTAAATAGTGAACACTGTATCCAAAAGGTGATTTTTCAACCCTTGCCCACCTCCCACCTTTTGTAGTTTCTAATATCTGTTATTCCACTCAGTATGTCCCATATACCCTTGTTTAGCTCCCACTTAGAAGTGAAAACATGCAGTATTTGACTATGTTTCCAAGTTATGTCACTGAGGATAATGAGCTCCAATTCCACCCATGTTTCCTGCAAAAGACATGATTTCATTCTTTATACATATACACCACATCTTCTTTATCCAATCTTCTGGATATTTAGGCTGATTCCATGTATATGCTACTGTGAATAGCGCTGCAATAAACATACCAGTGTAGATACCTTTTTGACATAATGATTTCTCTCCCTTAGGGTATATTCACAGTAGTGGGATTGCAGAATCAAATGGTATCACTATTTTTAGTTCTTTGAGAAATCTCCATACCATTTTCCCTAAGGATTTTACTAATTTACATTCCCACCAGTGTAAGGTGTATAAGCGTTCCCTTTTCTCCACATCTGTGATGGTTAAAACTGAGTGTCAACTTGATTGGATTGAAGGATGCAAAGTACTGATTCGGGGTGTGTCTGTGAGGGTGGTGCCAAAGGAGATTAACATTTAAGTCAGTGGGCTGGGAAAGGCAGATCCACCCTTAATCTGAGTAGGCACCATCTAATCAGCTGCCAGCAGAGCTGGAACATAAAGTAGGCAGAAAAACATGAAAAGACTAGATTGGCATAGCCTCCCATTCTACATCTTTCTCCTGTGCTGGATACTTCCTGCCCTCAAACATCAGACTCCAAGTTCTTCAGTTTTGGGACTCGGACTGGCTCTCCTTGCTCCTCGGCTGGCAGACAGCCTATTGCGGGACCTTGTGATCATGTGAGTTAATACTTAATAAAATCCTCTTCATATATATATAAAATATATAAAAATATACTGCTATGTGTAAAAATATATACATTATACATAAATTAAACATTACATATATACACACATATATATACCTCCTATTAGTTCTGTACCTCTAGAGAACCCTAATACAGCACCCTTGGCAACATCTGTTGTCTTTTGACCTTTTAATAGTAACTAACCATTCTGACTCACATAAGATGGTTTTAACCCATTTATGCTGGAGGCTGCAATTATGAGTGAAAAATCAGACCTTGGCAATGACCTCGAGCAGCAGAATATAAATAACTCCCACCTGCTTAGTGTTCCATTATTGGAACACTAGGCATATGTGGGCTAATTTGTATTTCTTTTATGACTAATGATGTTGAGGAGTTTTTCATGTTTGTTGGTCACTTGTACGTCTTCTTTTGGAAAATGCCTGTTTGTGTTACTTGCCTATTTTTTAATGTTTGTTTTTTTCTTGAGTTCCTTGTAGATTCTGGATATCAGCCTTTCGTCAGGTGCAGTTTTCATATTTTGCACATATTTTTTCCCCTTTCTGTAGGTTGTATGTTTGTTTATTGTTTCTTTTACTGTGCGAAAGCTTTTTTTTTAATTGTCTCATTTGTCTATTTTTGTTTTGAGGACTTGGTTTGAAATTATTTGCCTACACCAATGTTCAGAATTTTTCTCAGGTTTTCTTCAGTATTTTCCTTTTTTTTTTTTTTTTTTTTGAGGCGGAGTCTCACTCTGTCGCCCGGACTGGAGTGCAGTGGCCAGATCTCAGCTCACTGCAAGCTCCGCCTCCCGGGTTTACGCCATTCTCCTGCCTCAGCCTCCCGAGTAGCTGGGACTACAGGCGCCTGCCACCTCGCCCGGCTAGTTTTGTATTTTAGTAGAGACGGGGTTTCACCGTGTTAGCCAGGATGGTCTCGATCTCCGGACCTCGTGATCCGCCCGTCTCGGCCTCCCAAAGTGCTGGGATTACAGGCTTGAGCCACCGCGCCCGGCCTTTCTTCAGTATTTTCATAGTTTCAGGTCTTATGTTTAGGTCTTTAATCCATCTTGAGTTAATCTTTGTATGTGGTGAGAAGCATGGGTCCAGTTTCATTCTTCTACATATAGCTATCTAATTTTCCCTGACCTATTCATTGAATCGAGTGTCCTTTCCCCAGTGTATATTTCTGTTGACGATTAGCTGGCTGTAGGTATGTGGCTTTATTTCTGGGTACTCTATTTTGCTCCAATAATACATGTACCATGCTGTATTGGTTACTATAGTCTTGCAGTAAATTTTGAAGTCAGATAATGTGATGCCTCCACATGCTCTTGAACATGGGAGAGTTTACTGATTTTATTAATAAGAATAAAAAGAGCTCCTGAAGAAGTCATTCAAAGGGAAAAAAATCCACTGACAAGCTAATCATCATAAGGATTGTTTACAACAGAATCTGTCAAGACTGGAGGAGGGCACATTTTTCTCTTTTCATTTCATACTTCTATGAAAAACTGGTAGCAAAACCCAGGAATATACAAATTTTCTGCTCTTCAGTTTTTTCTAAGAAGCGAAAACAAAGCTATTTATATATTTGTAGAAAGGATATTTCTATGGTTAAAAATAATAAAGTTGTGGGTACCAAATATACATATAAAAAGTAAAGATCAAACACTCCTGTTATGTCACAAATACTAAAAGAACTGCCGATAATACCCAACCTTCCTTTAAGAATTAAAAACAGAGGCGGGCGAATTACTTGAGGCCAGAAGTCTGAGACCAGCCTGGCCAACACGGCAAAACCCCATCTCTACTAAAAATACAAAAGTTAGCCGTGCGTGTTGGTGCACACCTATAATTCCAGCTACTCATGAGGCCAAGGCATGAGAATCTCTAACTCGGGAGACGGAGGTTGCAGTGAGCTGAGAACGCACCACTGCACTCCAGCCTGGACGAAAGAGCAAGACTCTGTATCATAAAAAAGAAAAAAGAAAAAGAAAGAGAGAGAGAATTAAAAACAAAGGTCAGATGCCAGAGGATGTTTTATCTAATTTTTCAATACACACCTCATTCCATATACATAAACAGTAAGCAATCTGTTCATCCTACAATAAATAGTGGCTTTGCAAATCGCTATCATGGTTCCCATTCTACAAACTATATCGCATTCTGTCACAAATATGCAAATATTTCATGCCTACAAGAAAATAGCTATTTGGATATAAACAGCTTTTAACTGCCCGAAACAATAGAGAAGGAGGAATCAGCAACAACAAAAAAAAGCAGATTCACCTTCC
The DNA here is from genome assembly GCF_001698545.2 of Rhinopithecus bieti. NCBI lineage: Eukaryota > Metazoa > Chordata > Mammalia > Primates > Cercopithecidae > Rhinopithecus > Rhinopithecus bieti. The sequence continues at coordinate 918,148 of NW_016803028.1, read as the reverse complement.
TCTTACAGCCTGTGGCTTGTCGCTGCCATCTCTAAACAAGCATTTAGAACCCATCTTTGAAAAAAGTCCTTTCCTCAAATCTGAGGAGAGAACTCTGTATAAAAGTTTCCAATGGTTGCCCCCACAGCTATAAGAATAAGGTGCAAGTCTCATAGCTTAGAACGTAAGATACTAAGGAACTAACCTCTACATACTTCTCTCCCAGCCTCATCTTGTGCCATCCCCTTCACACTCCTCAGTTAACTAATACCACACTTAAGATCACAAAGAATATGATCCCCAATTGAGAAGATGGGAGTGAACTGGCTAACTCTAAAATGTATTCTTCAGGGGATGTAGATGAAAGATAGATAAAGGAAGTTCTTCAGGACAAACGTGACACCTGACAGTAATGAATCCACATGAAGAAATAAAGAGCACTGGTAATGGTAATTATAGGTAAGGGAAAAATGACAGTATAAAAGGCTGTATAAATATAACTCCTACTTTTTTCTTCTCTCAATTTAAGAGGTAATTGCATAAAACAATTATAAAATTGTATTGTCAAGTTTATCCCATATAAAGATATATATCAAAATGAAGCACAAAAACGGGAGGGAATGAATTATACTGAAAAAAAAGAGATGACACTAGATGGTGACTCAAATCCACAAGAGATAAAAAAGAATACTGTAAGTGGTAAATACATAAATTAATATACAATACTATAAATGTTTTCTCTTTCTTCTCTTCTTTAAAGGATAAACTCTGTACAAAGTAATAATTAAAATATTATTGGTGGGTTTATTACATAAAGGAACATAACATATATGACAATAGCAAAAGAGAGGAGAGAAAATAGAGTTATACTGGAGGACTATTAGTATGTAACAATCACTATTAATCTGAGGTAGATTGTGATGGAACAAACACTAAAATATAATTTTTTAAAATCAAATAAAAATAGCAAATATAAAAGGTGATAAAAGAGGAACATAAAAAAATGAGATGTATAGAAAACAAATATCCATTGAGATACAAATCCAACCATTTCAAAAGTAATATTAAATATAAAAGGATTAAACATCCCATTAAAAACAGAGATTGTTGGATTGGATTTAAAAAGCAATATCCAATTTTATGCTGCCTACATAGCACTTTAGATTCAAAGACACAAGCAGGTTGAAACAATGGAAAAACACGTATCACGCAAAGAATACCCATAAGAAAGCTGAAGTAGTTATATCTGTATCTGACAAAATAGACTTTAAGTAAAAAAAAAGTTATTGGAGACAAAGAGGAACATTTTATAATATTACTAGTATTAATTCAACAGTAAGATAAAACAAACATAAACATATGGAGCCAACAGGCCAGGTGCGGTGGCTCATGCCTGTAATAACACCTGTAATAACAGGCCGAGGTGGGAAGATCACAAGGTCAGGAGATCGAGACCATCCTGGCTAACATGGTGACACCCCGTCTCTACTAAAATACAAAAAAATTAGCCGGGTGTGGTGGTGGGCGCCTGTAGTCCCGGCTAATGGGAGGCTGAGAGGCAGAATGACCTGAACCCAGGAAGTGGAGCTTGCAGTGAGCCGGGATAGTGCCACTGCACTCCAGCCTGGGCAACAGANAGTAGTTATATCTGTATCTGACAAAATAGACTTTAAGTAAAAAAAAAGTTATTGGAGACAAAGAGGAACATTTTATAATATTACTAGTATTAATTCAACAGTAAGATAAAACAAACATAAACATATGGAGCCAACAGGCCAGGTGCGGTGGCTCATGCCTGTAATAACACCTGTAATAACAGGCCGAGGTGGGAAGATCACAAGGTCAGGAGATCGAGACCATCCTGGCTAACATGGTGACACCCCGTCTCTACTAAAAATACAAAAAAATTAGCCGGGTGTGGTGGTGGGCGCCTGTAGTCCCGGCTAATGGGAGGCTGAGAGGCAGAATGACCTGAACCCAGGAAGTGGAGCTTGCAGTGAGCCGGGATAGTGCCACTGCACTCCAGCCTGGGCAACAGAGCGAGACTCTGTCTCAAAAAAAAAAAAAAAACAACAAAACAGAAAAACCATATGGAGCTAACAAAACAGTACCAAAATAGGGAAATCAAAAAAATGACAGAAATGAAGGAGCAATAGGCAATTTAACAAATAATGGTTAGAGACTTCAATGTTTCACCCTAACAATAAATAAACAAGAAAGCAGGGAATTAGCAATGAAGATCTGAACAACACCATAAATCTGACCTAACTGACATCTACAGAAGACTCTACCCAACAGCAGAATAACTTATTCTCAATCACATATAAAACAATCTCCAAAATAGATCACATGCTAGGTCATAAAACAAGTCTCAAACTTAAAAGAACTGAACTGATACAAAAAATGTTTTTCAATCACAGCGTAAGTAAATTAGAAATCAATGATAAAAAGAAATTTCAGAAATCCAAACACGTTTGAAAATTAAACAAGACACCTGTAAATAACCAATGGACTAGAGACAAAAATCACAAAGGAAATATATTCAGAGCAGAATGAAAATGTAAACAAAACACATCAAAACTTACAGGATACAGATAATGCAGTGTTTAGAGGGAAAATTATAGCTGAGCACAGCAATGTTAAAAAAAAAATTCTCAAGTGAGCTTCAACCTTAAGAAATTAGAAAAAGAGGAGAAAACCAAACCCAACACAAGTAGCTGGGGAAAAAACGATCAATATTAGAGGGAGAATCAATAAAACAGAAAAAAGAAAAAGTAAAGAAAATGAAAACCAAAATTTGGTTTCTTAAAAAGACCAATAAAACTGACAAACCTTTAATTAAGGTAACCAGGAAAAAAAAAAAAATGAAGACACTAATTACCAAAATCAGGAATGAAAGTGTATCACTACTGAACTTAGAGGAATTAAAAGAATTTTAAGGGAACATTATGAACAACTGTATACAAACAAATGTAAACAACTTAGAAAAAACAAATTCTAAGACACAAATTACTGACTCTGAAGAGGATATAGAAAATATAAATAGAACTCTATCAGCTAAAGAAATTAGTAATTAAAATCTTCCCACAAAGAAAAGCCTTGGCCCACATAGTTTCACTGGTGAATTTTACCAAACACTAAAGAAATAATACTAATCCTTCACAAACTCATCTAGATACTTCAATAGAAAACACTTTCTAATTCCCTCTGTGAGGCTAACATTACCTTAATACCAAAGCCAGACAAAGGTATCACATGAATAGAGATTTTTTTTAATCCTAACAAAGTATCAGCATATCAAATCCAGCAGCATACAATAGGAATCATACAAATTGGCTATTCTTAAAACATTAAACATAAGCTTACCATATGACTCAGCAATTCTACTCAAGAATCTTTGTGGCCAGGCGTGGTGGCTCACACCTATCATCCCAGCACTTTGGGAGGCCGAGGTGGCAGATCACCTGAGGTCAGGAGTTTGAGACCAGCCTGGCCAACATGGTGAAAGCCCACCTCTACTAAAAATACAAAAAAATTACTCGGGCATGGTGGCACATGCCTGTAACCCCAGCTACTTGGGAGGCTGAGGCAGGAGAACTACTTGAACCCGGGAGGTAGAGGCTGCAGTGAGCCGGGACCACACCACTGCACTCCAGCCTGGACAACAAGAACGAAACTCTGTCTCAAAAAAAAAGAAAAAAACAATCTTTGCAAGAGAAGTTAAAACGTGTCTATACACAGACACATACGTGAATATTCATAGCAGTATTATTCATAGTTGCCAAAAATGGGAAACAATTCAAATTTCCATCAACTTGTGAATGGATAAACAATATGTGATATATCCATACAATGGAATACTATTCAGCAATGAAGAACCAATTAATATATATTACAACATGAATAAATCTCAACAACATTTATACCTAATTTTTAAAAGACAAAAAATGATTACATATAATACGACTCCACTTATATAAAATGTTCATAAAAGTTTATAAAATAAAACCATTACTCAGTGGTGGCCTGGGGCCGGAGGTGGGACTAGGAGTAACTGCAAAGTAGGTACAAGGTATCTTTCTGGGGTGATGAAAATACTCTAAAACTGATTTGTAATGATGGGTTCAAAGTTCTTTAAATTTTCTAAAACAAATTGCACTCTTAAAACATTTTATGAAATTTACTGTATATAAATTATACCTCAATAAACTGTTAAAAAAAACCACTGATCTAACCAATCACCAGCTCTTTTAATACAACTTGAAAGGCTGATCAGCTGTTCAAGATCTTAGCTGTAGAAAACATAACAGAAAACAACTGAATTGCAGCTGGAGAGAACTAAAGTGGGTAAAACGGAAGATTTTCTGACTTGTTGATTCAGCACACAGGAACACCAAACCAATGAAAACTATAAACTAATCACATTTCAGAATCAATGTGGCTCAGACAGAAGCCTACCTGAAGAGTGGGTCAAATTTCCATCTGCAGGGTGAATAATAAAATGATACATGAACCAGACAAAGACATATTTAAAAGACAAAAAAAAAGGAAAACGATAGGCCAATATCACTGAGTAATACTGACTCAAAAATCTTCAACAAAATACTAGCAAACCGAATTCAACAACACACTAAAAAAAATCATTCATCATGACCAAGCGGGATTTATCCCCTGAGGGATGCGAGGATGGTTCAACACATGCAGTCAATAAATATGATACATCGTATCAGCAAAATGAAGGACAAAAACCATATAATCATGTCAACTGATGCTGACAAAGCATTCGATAAAATTCAACATCCCTTCATAATAAAAAATCTCACAAAACTAGATACAGAAGAAACATACCTCAACATAATGAAAGCCATATACCAGAGACCCACAGATAGTATCACAGTGAATGGTGAAAAACAAAGTCTGCCCTCAAAGATCTGGACCACAACTAGGATGTCCACTGTCACCACTGTTATTCAACATAGTACTGGAAGTCCTAGAGAAATCAGACAAGAGAAAGAAATAAAGAGCATCCAAACTGGAAAGGAAGAAGTCAAATTATCCTTGTTTGCAGACGATATGATCTTTTATTTGAAAAAATCTAAAGACTCCACACACACACACAAAAAAACTATTAGAACTGATAAATTCAGTAAAGTTGCAAGATACAAAAATCAACATACAATATTCAGTAGCACTTCTATATGCTAACAGCAAACAATCTGAAAAAGAAATCAAGAAAGTAATTCCATTTATAAGAGCTATAAACAAAATACCTAAGAATTAACCAAAGAAGTGAAAGACCTCTACAATGAAAATTATAAAACACTGATGCAAAAAATTGATGAAGACACAAAAAATGGAAAGATACTCCATGTTCATGGATTGGAAGAATCAATATCATTAAAATGTTCATATTGCCAACAGCAATCTACAGATTTAATGCAGTGCCAATGACAAAATAGCAATGACATTCTTCACAAAAATAGAAAAAAAAATCCTAACATTTATATGGAACCACAGAAGACCCAGAATAGCCAAATCTATCCTAAGCAAAAAGAACAAACTGGAGGAATCACATCACCTGACTTCAAATTATGCTACTGAACTATCCTAACCAAAACAGCATGGTATTAGCATAAAAAGACACACAGATCAGTGGAACACAATAGAGAACCCAGGGATAAATCCACATACCTACGATGAACTCATTTTTGACAAATGTGCCAAGAACACACATTAGGGAAAGGGTAGCCTCTTCAATAAATGGTGCTGGGAAAATTGGATATCTACATGCAAAAGAATGAAGACTCCTGGCCTGGTGTAGTGGCTCACGCCTGTAATCCCGGCACTTTGGGAGGCCAAGGCAGGTGGATCACTTGAGGTCAGGAGTTCGAGATAAGCCTGGGCAAAATTGGCAAAACACCGTCTCTACTACAAATACAAAAATTAGCTGGGCGTGGTGGCGCGCGCCTGTAATCCCAGCTACTCAAGAGGCTGAGAAAGAATTGCTTGAACCTGGGAGGCAGAGGTTGCAGTGAGCCGAGATCGCGCCACTGCACTCCAGTCTAGGCAACAGAGCAAGACTGGGTCTCAAAAAAAGAAAAAAAAAAAAAAAAGAATGAAGACCCTTACCTCTTGCCATATGCAAATATCAAATCAAAATGGCTTAAAGACTTAAATCTAAGACTTCAAACCGTGAAACTACTGAAAGAAAACATCTGGGACACTCTTCAGGACACTGACTGGACAAAGATTTCTTGGCTAATATCCCACATGCACAGGCAATCAAAGCAAATATGGACAAATGGGGTCACACCAAGTTAAAAGGCTTCTGCATAGCAAAGGAAATAATCAACAAAGTGAAAAGATAACCCACAGAATAGGAGAAAATATTTGCAAACTACCTCTCTGACAAGGGATTAATAACCAGAGAATATAAGGAGCTCAAACAAATGTACAGGAAAAAACCAAATAACCCAATAAAAAAAAATGAGTAAAAGATCTGAATAGGCATTTCTCAAAAGAAAACATGTAAATGGCAAACAGGTATATGAAAGGGAACTCAGTATCACTGAGCATCAGAGAAATGCAAATCAAAACTATAACCATTTCACCCCGGTTAAAATGGCTTTTAGCCAAACGTCAGACAATAATAAACGCTGGAGAGGATGTGGAGAAAAGGGAACCCTTGTACACTGTTGGTGGGAATGCAAACTAGTACAACCACTCGGGAGAACAGTTCGGCGACTCCTCAAAAAACTAAAAATAGTGCTGCTGTATGATCCAACAATCCCACTGCTTGGTATAACCCAAAGAAAGGAAATCAGTGTATCGAAGAGATATCTGCACTCCCATGTTATTATATAGACATAATTTATATGCATGTTATATATGGTGTATAATTTTATATATAACATATAATTTATATATTTA